>NC_091147.1:3974167-4027124 GCF_041381155.1 Argopecten irradians
CTAAGGTATAATTATCTTATTGTGCTTAGTTGCTTAGCAAAATTTTTCTATTTTGATCGATATCTTATTTGGTATAGAATGTAAGATGAAAAGAGTTACAGATTTGTATTTTAAGATGTAGGATGTTATACTTGGGTATCACCCCTGGTTGGCTGTGTATTTCACAATGTATGTATATCAATTTTACATGTGATTCCATACATCTGTACCTGTATGTGATACACAGACACTCCCGATAATGTGGTACAGACAAGTAATCTGTGTAGAATGCTGATACGGGTTTGTACCTCTGACCTGTAGATAGCAGATAGTTGTACTCATACACACTCAATGTTGTTCAATATTTACCTTGTACAGCAGTTGTAATAAATCTAAATTAGTATTATGTACAATATGCATCTAATGGATATATGAGTGTATAATCACCAGCCGTCAATAGTGACGATTTTAGGTGAGTGATCGGCTCAGTGGCGTGGGGGAAGGGCTTATATACAGTGCATTTTTTTTTTTTTTTTTTTTTCCTGGTGCTGGAATAGATAAAAGTAGATAGGTTAAAAACATGATAAAAAATGAGGTGTTTATTTGTGAGTGGGGGCTTCAAGGGCTACGGTTGTTTATGTTTGCCTTGAAGCCCTCCAGTGTAGTGTTTTGTACTGTTGCCACAGGGAGGAGATTCCAGTATGTGATGGTGTGTGGGAAAAAGGAGTACTTAAATGTATCCTTTGTGGCGGCGATGTGTCTGTATGCATAGGGATGTGTGTGTCTAGTGCGGGTGTCTACAGGTGTTAGGTATTGTTCTGGGTTGATGGCAACGAGATGGTGTGTGATTTTATATAGGAGGATGAGTCGTGATTGTAGACGGCGTGTTTGTAGTGTTGGCCATTGGAGTGTGTATAACATGTCTGAGACATCTAATGGATATATGAGTGTATAATGTTGAATTAAATACCTGCCCTGCAGGTAGGGCGTTAGAATTGTACCTGCTGCCCCTATTGCATGATCGTAAAAGGAGACTAAATTTAGGATCTTATCTTTTCTCTTCTTCCTAACTTGACTAGCTGCTCTTCCTTTAACATCTCCCTTGACACCATCTCACTTTTGGCTTTCTGTTGAGCACTCGCCTGTGATGTTGGCCATAAAGATTCTGTCCCGAGACACACCAAAGTCTATAAATGTGGTAGTTTCTGCTCCTGCTAATTAGCACTTAGCATTAAGGGAATGGGACGACTGGTTCGCCTGTTGTTGTATAATAACGCCGGTTGGGTGTATTGTTTGGTTGCCTGTTGTTGTATAATAACACCAGTTGAGTGTATTGTTTGGTTGCCTGTTGTTGTATAATAACACCGGTTGGGTGTATTGGCGGGCAAAATCCCAACAGAGAAAAGAGAGGATAAAATTCTGTTTACTATTCTGTCGACTCTGCGGTAGTCAACAATGATACAGAAAGGGTTGATATTATACTTATTATCACTCCCTGGAGATTTTACATATAAATGATTATTTTCATATAACTAATGTTTCTCGACATCACTATAATACGGTGGTTTCGAGATCCAAAAAACGACGTGGATGTTTCCCGACATTACTCTAATATGACGGTTTTGAGATTCCAAAACGACGTGGGTAAAGTGCTATTTACCGTTGATTAGTCCCACCTTCGTGTCATTATGAATATAATATAAATAGTTCTTTACCCACGGCAATTGGCATCTCGAAAACCCTGTGATACCGTGCAGTAGTTGACTCCAACTACGCAGCAAATTGAACCTACATCGTCAACACCAATTTACACATGGTATTGTAACTTCATTTTAGGCCATAAATCTTATTGATAAATTTTCAATTCTTGTTTCTGAAACATTAAGTACACCTTTACCAGTTATATTTTACACTGTATATATACACTAAGGTATAATTATCTGCTTGTGCTTAGTTGCTGAGCAAATTTTTTTCTATTTTGATCGATATCTGATTTGGTATAGAATGTAAGATGAAAAGAGTTACAGATTTGTATTTTAAGATGTAGGATGTTATACTTGGGTATCACCCCTGGTTGGCTGTGTATTTCACAATGTATGTATATCAATTTTACATGTGATTCCATACATCTGTACCTGTATGTGATAACACAGACACTCCCGATAATGTGATACAGACAAGTAATCTGTGTAGAATGCTGATACCGGGTTTGTACCTCTGACCTGTAGATAGCAGATAGTTGTACTCATACACACTCAATGTTGTTCAATATTTACCTTGTACAGCAGTTGTAATAAATCTAAATTAGTATTATGTACAATATGCATCTTCTTCTTCTTTGGTTTATCACCAGCCGTCAATAGTGACGATTTTAGGTGAGTGATCGGCTCAGTGGCGTGGGGGAAGGGCTTATATACAGTGCATTTTTTTTTTTTTTTTTTTTTTCCTGGTGCTGGAATAGATAAAAGTAGATAGGTTAAAAACATGATAAAAAATGAGGTGTTTATTTGTGAGTGGGGGCTTCAAGGGCTACGTTGTTTATGTTTGCCTTGAAGCCCTCCAGTGTAGTGTTTTGTACTGTTGCCACAGGGAGGAGATTCCAGTATGTGATGGTGTGTGGGAAAAAGGAGTACTTAAATGTATCCTTTGTGGCGGCGATGTGTCTGTATGCATAGGGATGTGTGTGTCTAGTGCGGGTGTCTACAGGTGTTAGGTATTGTTCTGGGTTGATGGCAACGAGATGGTGTGTGATTTTATATAGGAGGATGAGTCGTGATTGTAGACGGCGTGTTTGTAGTGTTGGCCATTGGAGTGTGTATAACATGTCTGAGACATCTAATGGATATATGAGTGTATAATGTTGAATTAAATACCTGCCCTGCAGGTAGGGTGTTAGAATTATACCTGCTGCCCCTATTGCATGATCGTAAAAGGAGACTAAATTTAGGATCTTATCTTTTCTCTTCTTTCTTACTTGACTAGCTGCTCTTCCTTTAACATCTCCCTTGACAACATCTCACTTTTGCCTTTCTGTTGAGCACTCGCCTGTGATGTAGGCCATAAAGATTCTGTCCCGAGACACACCAAAGTCTATAAATGTGGTAGTTTCTGCTCCTGCTAATTAGCACTTAGCATTAAGGGAATGGGACGACTGGTTTGCCTGTTGTTGTATAATAACGCCGGTTGGGTGTATTGTTTGGTTGCCTGTTGTTGTATAATAACACCAGTTGAGTGTATTGTTTGGTTGCCTGTTGTTGTATAATAACACCGGTTGGGTGTATTGTTTGGTTGCCTGTTGTTGTATAATAACGCCGGTTGGGTGTATTGTTTGGTTGCCTGTTGTTGTATAATAACACCGGTTGGGTGTATTGTTTGGTTGCCTGTTGTTGTACAATAACACCGGTTGGGTGTATTGTTTGGTTGCCTGTTGTTGTATAATAACGCCGGTTGGGTGTATTGTTTGGTTGCCTGTTGTTGTATAATAACACCGGTTGGGTGTATTGTTTGGTTGCCTGTTGTTGTACAATAACACCGGTTGGGTGTATTGTTTGGTTGCCTGTTGTTGTATAATAACGCCGGTTGGGTGTATTGTTTGGTTGCCTGTTGTTGTATAATAACGCCGGTTGGGTGTATTGTTTGGTTGCCTGTTGTTGTATAATAACACCGGTTGGGTGTATTGTTTGGTTGCCTGTTGTTGTATAATAACGCCGGTTGGGTGTATTGTTTGGTTGCCTGTTGTTGTATAATAACACGGTTGGGTGTATTGTTTGGTTGCCTGTTGTTGTATAATAACACCGGTTGGGTGTATTGTTTGGTTGCCTGTTGTTGTATAATAACACCGGTTGTGTGTATTGTTTGGTTGTCTGTTGTTGTATAATAACACCGGTTGGGTGTATTGTTTGGTTGCCTGTTGTTGTATAATAACACCGGTTGGGTGTATTGTTTGGTTGCCTGTTGTTGTATAATAACGCCGGTTGGGTGTATTGTTTGGTTGCCTGTTGTTGTATAATAACGCCGGTTGGGTGTATTGTTTGGTTGCCTGTTGTTGTATAATAACACCGGTTGGGTGTATTGTTTGGTTGCCTGTTGTTGTATAATAACACCGGTTGGGTGTATTGTTTGGTTGCCTGTTTGTTGTATAATAACACCGGTTGGGTGTATTGTTTGGTTGCCTGTTGTTGTATAATAACACCGGTTGTGTGTATTGTTTGGTTGCCTGTTGTTGTATAATAACACCGGTTGGGTGTATTGTTTGGTTGCCTGTTGTTGTATAATAACACCGGTTGGGTGTATTGTTTGGTTGCCTGTTGTTGTATAATAACGCCGGTTGGGTGTATTGTTTGGTTGCCTGTTGTTGTATAATAACGCCGGTTGGGTGTATTGTTTGGTTGCCTGTTGTTGTATAATAACACCGGTTGGGTGTATTGTTTGGTTGCCTGTTGTTGTATAATAACACCGGTTGGGTGTATTGTTTGGTTTGCCTGTTGTTGTATAATAACACCGGTTGGGTGTATTGTTTGGTTGCCTGTTGTTGTATAATAACACCGGTTGGGTGTATTGTTTGGTTGCCTGTTGTTGTATAATAACACCGGTTGGGTGTATTGTTTGGTTGCCTGTTGTTGTATAATAACGCCGGTTGGGTGTAATGTTTGGTTGCCTGTTGTTGTATAATAACGCCGGTTGTGTGTATTGTTTGGTTGCCTGTTGTTGTATAATAACACCGGTTGGGTGTATTGTTTGGTTGCCTGTTGTTGTATAATAACACCGGTTGGGTGTATGTTTGGTTGCCTGTTGTTGTATAATAACACCAGTTGGGTGTATTGTTTGGTTGCCTGTTGTTGTATAATAACGCCGGTTGGGTGTATTGTTTGGTTGCCTGTTGTTGTATAATAACACCGGTTGGGTGTATTGTTTGGTTGCCTGTTGTTGTATAATAACACCGGTTGGGTGTATTGTTTGGTTGCCTGTTGTTGTACAATAACACCGGTTGGGTGTATTGTTTGGTTGCCTGTTGTTGTATAATAACACCGGTTGTGTGTATTGTTTGGTTGCCTGTTGTTGTATAATAACACCGGTTGGGTGTATTGTTTGGTTGCCTGTTGTTGTATAATAACACCGGTTGTGTGTATTGTTTGGTTGCCTGTTGTTGTATAATAACGCCGGTTGGGTGTATTGTTTGGTTGCCTGTTGTTGTATAATAACACCGGTTGGGTGTATTGTTTGGTTGCCTGTTGTTGTATAATAACGCCGGTTGGGTGTATTGTTTGGTTGCCTGTTGTTGTATAATAACGCCGGTTGGGTGTATTGTTTGGTTGCCTGTTGTTGTATAATAACGCCGGTTGGGTGTATTGTTTGGTTGCCTGTTGTTGTATAATAACATCGGTTGGGTGTATTGTTTGGTTGCCTGTTGTTGTATAATAACACCGGTTGGGTGTATTGTTTGGTTGCCTGTTGTTGTATAATAACATCGGTTGGGTGTATTGTTTGGTTGCCTGTTGTTGTATAATAACACCGGTTGTGTGTATTGTTTGGTTGCCTGTTGTTGTATAATAAAACCGGTTGGGTGTATTGTTTGGTTGCCTGTTGTTGTATAATAACACCGGTTGGGTGTATTGTTTGGTTGCCTGTTGTTGTATAATAACACCGGTTGGGTGTATTGTTTGGTTGCCTGTTGTTGTATAATAACGCCGGTTGGGTGTATTGTTTGGTTGCCTGTTGTTGTATAATAACACCGGTTGGGTGTATTGTTTGGTTTGCCTGTTGTTGTATAATAACACCGGTTGGGTGTATTGTTTGGTTGCCTGTTGTTGTATAATAACACCGGTTGGGTGTATTGTTTGGTTGCCTGTTGTTGTATAATAACACCGGTTGGGTGTATTGTTTGGTTGCCTGTTGTTGTATAATAACACCGGTTGGGTGTATTGTTTGGTTGCCTGTTGTTGTATAATAACACCGGTTGGGTGTATTGTTTGGTTGCCTGTTGTTGTATAATAACACCGGTTGGGTGTATTGTTTGGTTGCCTGTTGTTGTATAATAACACCAGTTGTGTGTATTGTTTGGTTGCCTGTTGTTGTATAATAACGCCGGTTGGGTGTATTGTTTGGTTGCCTGTTGTTGTATAATAACACCGGTTGGGTGTATTGTTTGGTTGCCTGTTGTTGTATAATAACACCGGTTGGGTGTATTGTTTGGTTGCCTGTTGTTGTATAATAACGCCGGTTGGGTGTATTGTTTGGTTGCCTGTTGTTGTATAATAACACCGGTTGGGTGTATTGTTTGGTTGCCTGTTGTTGTATAATAACACCGGTTGGGTGTATTGTTTGGTTGCCTGTTGTTGTATAATAACACCGGTTGGGTGTATTGTTTGGTTTCTTCGGTTGCATGCTTCAGTGATCGATAGAGCATTATAAAAGGGCAAGAGTACACTATACAAGAAGACACAA
The DNA here is from genome assembly GCF_041381155.1 of Argopecten irradians. Classification (NCBI taxonomy): domain Eukaryota; kingdom Metazoa; phylum Mollusca; class Bivalvia; order Pectinida; family Pectinidae; genus Argopecten; species Argopecten irradians. Next base: position 3,980,591 of record NC_091147.1, read on the forward strand.
CACAAATATACCGCAGTCTCCCAAAACATGCACCTCACACATTATAACAACTTCTTCTACAAAACCAAAAGACACAGAATCACAAAATGTGACAGTCAGTTAAATTCTTAGACTTGAAACCACTTTGAAGTCTTTAAGATAGGATAGGCTGTAGATCAGACTCAAAGTGCATTTGCAAAGCTATAGAAATCCCAGAACAAATTTGAGGTACAATATTTTGTTTAGACAAGCATTGAAGTACAGTAAAAACCTGCCTTAGCAATCATCCTTGTACAAAGACCCTCTATTTCATTTGACCATATCATAGGTTTCTACTGGTCAATACTAACACAATTTGACCTGTATATAAAGACTATACTTTACTATAGAGACCATTTTTTTCCCTTTTCCTTTGGATTATCTTTTTAGCTAGGCAGGTTTGATCACATAAGGTAAGCAAGCATAATATCATATTGCAGATTAGCTGAGACTTAAAGATGCTCCACCGCTGAAGAATGGTATTTTTTCGCTATCAAAAACAGGAGCAGACGATTTTGTATTTTTCTTCAGTTGCAAAAGTTACTTACTTTACACCATTACCACCATTGAAAAGTTTGAGCTTCTAATTTTACCTTAAGTTAAAAATATGAAAAATAATTAATTGCATCCCGAAAAAATTTCGTGTCACTATATCCTATATGGGATGAAGTAATAATTGTGCATGCACCAAAGGCGAAATAAATTATTTTATACTATTTTTTGTGTTAATTAGACATATGTACATGATTAAACACCAATTATTGTTCAAATGATGAATATCATATATGCTCTGTGGGCGGTGGAGCATCTTTAATATCAAACAGGTAGAATAATGTTTTAGCTGTATATACCTATGATCCAGATTCCCATAACGTAAATACAAACAGCATATAGCAGTTAGGCAGCCTCTATGACCAATTTGATATGGTGGTGAGTGAGCATTGCACCCAATGACCACAGCAGACAGTGCTAAATAAACAGGTCACAAGGATACTCCAACTTTCATTTAAACAGCTTATCTACAATATAGATTTAACTTTCAATGTACTTCCTGACTGAATTGTCCCTTTAAGTATGTGGAGAAATACATATATAAAATGTGCATGCACTATCTTACATATAACCAGGGCATCCAGAAGACTTCTGAGAATATGGTTGTGACTCCCAAAAATCATATTTGACTCTTTGAGTTTACAAGAACATGTTTATTTTTCGTATGTTTTGACTCTTCAGATTTCTGAGAAATTTTGACTCCAGAATTTGCTAAAAGTCAATGCATGGTCAAGTGATGTCCTGATAACTAGTGTTATTCTACACAACAAGGCTTTGATATAACATTCTAACACCACTACTAGGAAAGTTATGTCATGTACCTCTCAACGGTGGAAATTGATCTTTGTAAAAGGTGCTCAAATTTAAGATTTCACTAATTAGTGAACCACAGTAGAGGGAGTGTCAAGTAGCTGTAATTAGTCTGCTACAATCAGTGAATAGCTTTAGAGGTAATTCAGGTCTCCTACAAAATTCATGCTGCTTTCCTTAAATATAAATAAATTTCTACAATGGTGTTGATTGATTTTCACTGATACACAGGACAGGTTTTGTATCTGTTTAGATTTTCACTGATACAGGGACAGGTTTTGTATCTGTTTAGATTTTCACTGATACAGGGACAGGTTTTGTATCTGTTTAGATTTTCACTGATACAGGGACAGGTTTTGTATCTGTTTAGATTTTCACTGATACACAGGACAGGTTTTGTATCTGTTTAGATTTTCACTGATACGGGGACAGGTTTTGTATCTGTTTAGATTTTCACTGATACAGGGACATGATTTGTATCTATTTAGATTTTCACTGATACAGGGACAGGTTTTGTATCTGTTTAGATTTTCACTGATACAGGGACAGGTTTTGTATCTGTTTAGATTTTCACTGATACACAGGACAGGTTTTGTATCTGTTTAGATTTTCACTGATACAGGGACAGGTTTTGTATCTGTTTAGATTTTCACTGATACAGGGACAGGTTTTGTATCTGTTTAGATTTTCACTGATACAAGGACAGGTTTTGTATCTGTTTAGATTTTCACTGATACACAGGACAGGTTTTGTATCTGTTTAGATTTTCACTGATACAGGGACAGGATTTGTATCTGTTTAGATTTTCACTGATACACAGGACAGGATTTGTATCTGTTTAGATTTTCACCGATACAGGGACAGGATTTGTATCTGTTTAGATTTTCACTGATACAGGGACAGGTTTTGTATCTGTTTAGATTTTCACTGATACAAAGGACAGGTTTTGTATCTGTTTAGATTTTCACTGATACAAGGACAGGTTTTGTATCTGTTTAGATTTTCACTGATACAGGGACAGGTTTTGTATCTGTTTAGATTTTCACTGATACACAGGACAGGTTTTGTATCTGTTTAGATTTTCACTGATACAAGGACAGGTTTTGTATCTGTTAGATTTTCACTGATACACAGGACAGGTTTTGTATCTGTTTAGATTTTCACTGATACAAGGACAGGTTTTGTATCTGTTTAGATTTTCACTGATACACAGGACAGGTTTTGTATCTGTTTAGATTTTCACTGATACACAGGACAGGATTTGTATCTGTTTAGATTTTCACCGATACAGGGACAGGATTTGTATCTGTTTAGATTTTCACTGATACAGGGACAGGTTTTGTATCTGTTTAGATTTTCACTGATACGGGGACAGGTTTTGTATCTGTTTAGATTTTCACTGATACAAGGACAGGTTTTGTATCTGTTTAGATTTTCACTGATACAGGGACAGGTTTTGTATCTGTTTAGATTTTCACTGATACAAGGACAGGTTTTGTATCTGTTTAGATTTTCACTGATACACAGGACAGGTTTTGTATCTGTTTAGATTTTCACTGATACGGGGACAGGTTCTGTATCTGTTTAGATTTTCACTGATACAGGGACAGGATTTGTATCTGTTTAGATTTTCACTGATACACAGGACAGGTTTTGTATCTGTGTAGATTTTCACTGATACAGGGACAGGTTCTGTATCTGTTAAGATTTTCACTGATACACAGGACAGGTTTTGTATCTGTTTAGATTTTCACCGATACAGGGACAGGATTTGTATCTGTTTAGATTTTCACTGATACAGGGACAGGTTTTGTATCTGTTTAGATTTTCACTGATACAGGGACAGGTTTTGTATCTGTTAGATTTTCACTGATACACAGGACAGGTTTTGTATCTGTTTAGATTTTCACTGATACAAGGACAGGTTTTGTATCTGTTTAGATTTTCACTGATACACAGGACAGGTTTTGTATCTGTTTAGATTTTCACTGATACAGGGACAGGTTTTGTATCTGTTTAGATTTTCACTGATACAGGGACAGGTTTTGTATCTGTTTAGATTTTCACTGATACAGGGACAGGTTTTGTATCTGTTTAGATTTTCACTGATACAAGGACAGGTTTTGTATCTGTTTAGATTTTCACTGATACAGGGACAGGTTTTGTATCTGTTTAGATTTTCACTGATACAGGGACAGGTTTTGTATCTGTTTAGATTTTCACTGATACAGGGACAGGTTTTGTATCTGTTTAGATTTTCACTGATACACAGGACAGGTTTTGTATCTGTTTAGATTTTCACTGATACAGGGACAGGTTTTGTATCTGTTTAGATTTTCACTGATACAGGGACAGGTTTTGTATCTGTTTAGATTTTCACTGATACAGGGACAGGTTTTGTATCTGTTTAGATTTTCACTGATACAGGGACAGATTTTGTATCTGTCTGTTTAGACCTCCTTTGATCTACAGTGGAGTCCCAGAGATAATCTTTATTCAATTAAATACTGACATTTTCTAGTTCAACTGAATAGTTAATAAAATCACCTATTAATTACATTCTCAGGTAAAATCACTCAATTTGAGAACAACAAATTCAAAACTGTGTGCATTGATTCATAGACTGGATGTTAATATGTGTTGTTTATGACTGATTTAGACACAGAAAAGATAGCTATATAACACATAAAATCTAATGTGATCCCATGTAATGATAATCCGCTATAATAACCAAGGTTGTTAAATTCATACTTTTAGCCTGTGAATTGTTATCTATTGACCTCTAACCATGGATTTATTGATTCCTCCACACAACATTGGTAACAGAAGTTATAGTGATAAAGAAATCTCTCGCCTTCTCTGTGTACAAAGTATCTGTAGATCTGTGGCGTGTTTATCTGTTTCCAATTGGTTATACATGTAATATTCAAGAAAATGTGGCAATGTGGTAGATGAACTATTCTTTAATGAATATTGTGTTTAATTTGAACTAGTGACTTAACTTTACAAAAGTGTAATTGTTGATTCAACAAAGAACATCACAGAATGCAGTAATCAATTCTTTATCCAAAAATAAAATGGAATGTACTTAGATGTCAAGACCTATAAAAGTTGTAAACAAAGAGCAAAAGTATTAATAAAAGTATCAATTATATTGTTCAAATTATTCTCTGTCCCTTTGGTGGTCTTTATAGACAAGTTTTGACATTGAAGATATTCAATATATATTTACTATACAAACTTTATTAGGTGATACAAATGTAGCAACTGTTGTCCAGCTAATGGTCGTACCAGATTGAGCCTTCGCACCAAACAACCATAAAACTGTTCCCTGTCAGCTGTACATTTTATTGATAATCAATTCAACAAACTCTTGTTTATCTTCCAGATTTTGAAGATCTGTTTGACGATGAAGACCTGGCATGATAGTGAGGCTAGCAACAAAGCGTACGATACGACCTTGGGATGACCTTTAAATTGGATCATGGAATTACAACGGGGCAGAATCTTTCAATTGACTTGTTGAATATTGACTTAGTTGACTGTTGGTGAAGTCCTATAACGGAAACCTCATTACAAGAAGGGGATGTCCATTCAGAGGTTTAACACATGTCCTTTGTCTGACCTTGAGAATTGTGTCAATTGGTGTTAGTTTTCCTCTGACAATAAAATTGTCTTGTAATGGATGATGGAGTTTATATCAGGCTACACACAACATATAACACTAGTTCTTAGTTTGTCTCTCGATCGCTCTTCATCATTTACACACGAGTTCATTGACATAAAACTTTGATCTGAATGGTTTTTTCCCGTTTTTGTACATTTGATTTATTTCTTGTGTAGATGTCATTGATGTTGATATATGTTAAAAATTAATAAATTTGTATGAAATTTAATGATTCTTATGTTGTTGTTTTGATAATTAAAAATCTGGCATGTGGTCAAATTATTTTCCCCTTCTTTTTTGTATGTAACTGGAGGTTTATTGTATACTGGCATGGCCCTAGGGCGACCATATTGATCTTGTCTTGATCATGGCATGTTTTGTCAGCCTCACTGTTGGTTGAGAGCACATGACTATATAGCACTAAGATCCAGTTTTGTAAACATTTCTTGACTTCACGTAACTTGTTAAACTTGAACCTCTTCATGGGAAAATTTTATAGAAATAGATAAGAAAAAATCTGAAGTTAAGGAACATTTGTTAGCTTCTTTCATTTCGGGAGATTTTCAAGTAAAGGAGTTTACTTAAGTTAAGGAAAATTGATGAATCTTGGTCCTGTTCTTGTGAACCAATCTGGAAATGAATCTTATAGAAAGAGATTGGTGAGGCAATCAAATGGCTTTAAGCAAGCTACCAGGTACACAGGTTTCCAATTTACATTATTTGGGGACAAACCTAATAGAGAGGACCCTTTTTGACAGATGATTTCTACAATATATTTATATGTAGTTACTCATTTTTTTGATGACCTTGATGTCTACATCATTGGGTTGGTTTCGTCTGTCCTTCGTCCAACAATTTACAAAATAGACCCTTGGTCTGAATTAAATCAATTGGCTGACAATACCCAGTGAGATGTAGAGACTGTATAAATTGATGGTCTGAATCCCCAGGGGTCGGAGGGGAGGGTGCCAAAAGTTAGTTTAGGCTGTATTCATATACTTAGTAGTACAAGAAGCAACTTTTTCTCTGGCTAGATCTATATACAAAGAGTCCCAACACAAATCTTACTGCAGTCTCCCAAACCAGTGCACACACTTTTCACACACAACACACGAGAGGCTGTCCCTAAATGACCATAGATGTTAACAGGACGTTATCCACACACAACACACGAGAGGCTGTCCCTAAATGACCATAGATGTTAACAGGACGTTATCCACACACAACACACGAGAGGCTGTCCCTAAATGACCATAGATGTTAACAGGACGTTATCACACACACAAACACACGAGAGGCTGTCCCTAAATGACCATAGATGTTAACAGGACGTTATCCACACACAACACACGAGAGGCTGTCCCTAAATGACCATAGATGTTAACAGGACGTTAATCTAATCAACAATAACTAATAAGTAATGGACGTCACTCATAATTGACTCGTAGCATCTCTATGGAATGGAGTTTCAAATCTTTGTGACATTTACTGAATAACTAGGTGCATGATACAGTTGTTCTGCCTTGTGACTATATATGTATAACTATGAAATGTGGAACTGTATGTATTTGGTGTAAATACATTCACAATCATGTTTATAGTTTTTGTTTGACCTTGTTAAGTTATTGCAGGACATGGATTTATGGTATAGGTGGATAGGCATCCATAAGTAAAGTGATCAGACTGGACATCAATGACAATTATGTTACTGTATATTGGACGGAACTGATGTTACAAACACATTTCTTTGTTTTATGGGCTGAGTGACTTTTAATGATTATTTAACTTCAATTTTCAATTTTGAGAAACATAGTTTTACTTCTAACTCTTGCATTAAAGTGAACAGTCGGGCAAGGAAGGCTAAGTTTGGTAAAAATGGTGTGAATGTATCCAGTATACTAGTAATTTCTTATGAAATAGAAAAATAAAATCTCTCGTCAAAATCTCTCTGCATGCGAAGAAATCAATTCAAATCATAGGAATCTTAAAATGTTCACCCAGCTAGGTATGTCCGTGGTTACATTTCCACTGAGCCTCCCTTTATTTTTAAAATTTTTCCATTATTTCAATGGTCATAACTGGGCAACGTAAGTAGAACTTGACCATCGTATGGATATGTGAGGACTTTTGGAAGGCCAATGAACACATTTAGACTGGTTTTCTTTGCCTGACTATTCACTTTAAGCTACTCACAACACAAGTTTCTATATAGTTTTTATCCAAAAAAAGGCAAGACAATAAAGGTTATAGATTTACAGAATTGGTGACAATGGGGGGGGGGGAGAGTATGTATAAGGATAAGTACTATTTTATAGGTACCAAAACATTAACAATGTTTCTGAAGATGTCATAGTTAGTACTACTATATCAATCAATTTACTGCAATTCACTAGAATGTATTTATAATTTCCACTGTCCTGTAATTTATGATGCCATGAGTAGATGGTCACATGTCTTATTGAAATACCTAGGTAGTTACACTTACAAAGCAGTACACGGTGATATAGAGAAATGTAGATCAGTTATAATTCACTTCGTGCTGAAGTTGTTTTTATCTGGACCTTCAATGGTACATGACTGTACATAATGTTGTATATTGTTTAATGATGTGGTGGTGTGGTGCTCTATATAGACAATGTCAACTCTTACCACCCTGTATAGATATTTCATCTAAATTTGTGTACCATATTCACTGTAATTAGCACCCCTTCCCTTTTCTGGAGAAAGTTGAATTAATTAATTGAACATCAGTATTGTATGCCATATTACATGAACTTGCGAGGCTTTTATATGTGAATCAAGACATAATAATGTGTCTCAAAAGCCAAATGCATGATTACTGTAACAGATTAATGTGTTATGTGTAGTTGACTTTTTTTTATCCACAATTACATTTTGGTTCACTAATAAGCACCCCCTTTTAGTTTGTTACATTTTGTTAAGTGCCTTTGGTACTTATTATGGCGAATATGGTATGTCCATGTCATCTGTTTTGCCAAAAGTAGAAAGGCAATTAAGACTTTAGTGTTGCTTTTTCTGCAGTGGCTTCATTATGTAACATTCACTTAAGCTAATTGGAAATTAAAATGCTCACAATACAATAATTGCTTTAAATAAAAAAAATATATCAGCTCGAAATCTATTACCAGTTGTGGCACTTGTAACTTTAAACTGACTAGACTTGTACACAATGTTAGTCTGAATCAGGAATCTTCACATTTTGGCCTCAGGACCAGACATGGCACAATGAAGGGACAACTACAATGTGTCCCCCTGTCTTGTAATCTTGATTTGAATACCTGAATCAATATCCAGTATTAACTGCTGACGTGCCTGTCCTTTTCTTTAGTCTGATTGAATCCTTCTCCACATTACCAACGTGTCGCGTACGCTTGTGAGCACTGCTCCATCATTTATAGACTCTTTACCACATTTCTTGTAGAAAGCCAATAACATTCGTCTGCAATACATCAGTCCAGCTAGCTCAAGGCAATTAGTTAGCCTCAGCCAAAAACTTTCCACTTCAGCAGTTTCCACGACTGCCTTGTAAGATTAGAAGTTTCTTTATTTGTGTCAGTTCTGTTTCTTATGTGATTATGACAAAAATTTGTTTCTTGTAAAGTAGCATATGCATTTTCATCTATCATTGAAATCAAAAAGTTTAAAGATACATTCCTGCATACTTTGCATTTGCATTCAGTTAAATACTTAATTACATATGTAGAAGAACAGGGAAAGATACATCTGATTTCTGTTGAGTGCCCAAACATGGAGTAAAAGAAGCATGCTGACCCGCTCCTTTTACACATATCCCCTGTTTTCCTAAATCTCAACTCGAGACTCTCTAACCACCTTCCATGGGCTATTTAGTTGGGTGCCAATGTAGAAGAACATGGAAAAATTCACATGATTGCCGTAGCATGTCCATCCAGGAATCAAATTCTGGTTTTTGTTGTGGAAATCTTCAGCCTTAGTACCTTAGCCAAAGAGGCCTTCTCTGTCAGCTGAGTTACAGAGACCGTACACTACAATGTACATGTATGTACACACCCTACCAACCCGCTCCTTTTACACTTATAGTATTCTACAAGTTACTTTACAAATTTGGTATTTAAATCAAAGCTCATAACTGATACAACTAACCTAGGAAAAGTACAAAAAATTCTCTCACTTAAATATGTCTGTGTCCGGTGGACATAACTTTTTTGACTTTAGTTTGTCTATGTCAGGGGAAATAACCCATTAATTCTCTAACTTTAGTTTGTTTATCAAGGGACATGACCAATTACCTTTCTGACCTAAGTTTGTCTGTGTCAGGGGCCATAACCCATTACTTCTCTGACTTTAATTTGTTTGTGTCAGGGGACATAACCCATTACATTTCTGACTTTAATTTGTTTGTGTCAGGGGACATAACCAATTACCTTTCTGACTTAAGTTTGTCTGTGTCAGGGGACATAACCCATTACTTCTCTCACTTTAGTTTGTTTGTGTCAGGGGACATAACCCATTACATTTCTGACTTTAATTTGTTTGTGTCAGGGGACATAACCCATTACATTTCTGACTTTAATTTGTTTGTGTCAGGGGACATAACCCATTACCTTTCTGACTTTAATTTGTTTGTGTCAGGGGACATAACTCATTACATTACGTCTCTCACTTAAGTTTGTATGTGTCAGGGGACATAACCCATTACTTTTCTGACTTTAGTTTGTTTGTGTCAGGGGACATAACCCATTACTTTTCTGACTTTAGTTTGTTTGTGTCAGGGGACATAACCCATTACTTTTCTGACTTTAATTTGTTTGTGTCAGGGGACATAACCCATTACTTCTCTCACTTTAGTTTGTATGTGTCAGGGGACATAACCCATTACTTTTCTGACTTTAGTTTGTTTGTGTCAGGGGACATAACCCATTACTTCTCTCACTTTAGTTTGTTTGTGTCAGGGGACATAACCCATTACTTTTCTGACTTTAATTTGTCTGTGTCAGGGGACATAACCCATTACTTCTCTCACTTTAGTTTGTTTGTGTCAGGGGACATTACCCATTACTTCTCTCACTTTAGTTTGTCTGTGTCATGGGACATAACCCATTACTTCTCTCACTTTAATTTGTTTGTGTCAGGGGACATTACCCATTACTTCTCTCACTTTAATTTGTTTGTGTCAGGGGACATTACCCATTACTTCTCTCACTTTAGTTTGTCTGTGTCATGGGACATAACCCATTACTTTTCTGACTTTAATTTGTTTGTGTCAGGGGACATAACCCATTACTTCTCTCACTTTAATTTGTTTGTGTCAGGGGACATTACCCATTACTTCTCTCACTTTAGTTTGTCTGTGTCATGGGACATAACCCATTACTTCTCTCACTTTAGTTTGTCTGTGTCAGGGGACATAACCCATTACTTCTCTCACTTTAATTTGTTTGTGTCAGGGGACATTACCCATTACTTCTCTCACTTTAGTTTGTCTGTGTCATGGGACATAACCCATTACTTCTCTCACTTTAATTTGTTTGTGTCAGGGGACATTACCCATTACTTCTCTCACTTTAGTTTGTCTGTGTCATGGGACATAACCCATTATCTACTTTAATTTTTGTGTCTCGCTTTAATTTGTTTGTGTCAGGGGCACCACTTACTTTTTTCGTGTACATAACCCATTACTTCTCTCACTTTAGTTTGTCTGTGTCAGGGGACATTACCCATTACTTCTCTCACTTTAATTTGTTTGTGTCAGGAGACATTACCCATTACTTCTCTCACTTTAGTTTGTCTGTGTCATGGGACATAACCCATTACTTCTCTCACTTTAATTTTTTGTATCAGGGGACATAACCCATTACCTTTTTGACTTAGTTTTGTCTGTTTGGGAGGATAAAACCTGTTGCTCTATCTGACCCAGGTCTGAGATGTCCATGTCCATCACTTACACACTTTTACCCTTGGTTCAGACCTGAAATGTTACATTGACTGGCACATTGTCTTCTTGTTGTACTTGGTTATCAATCAATTTTATTGAACTAACCCAGTCAGACATTATTGACCATTTTACCTCCACCCTAGAGCTACAGTATGTACATCTTGTTACCCAGCAATCCACTTTACAACATGGTACCAGGTCTGCCCTGAGTTGTATGTCTGATGACAGTAATTGTAATTTGAACTATTAGTTTAACTTTCTCTTATGAGAATTTTAGAGCGGTGATCTGATTAGTGAACACCTCAGTATAAAAACCACCTGTCTAATAAGACCACTTTGATATGGGTTTATAATGACTATAAAACAATACTGTAAACTTTCTTTCACCTGCGAATTTACTTGGATCACAAAATTCGCGAAAGTTTATATCCGCGAATTAACATCTAAATCATTGATATTGATTAAAATTCCATTAAAAGGACAAGATATGGTAATGGCTCTTTTTGGCCCCTAAATCTACCAAATTTCAAATTAAGTATTTAGAAATTAAGTTGCTGCGTTTGAAATATTGAATATGCCCCTGATAAAAACTTAATGATATTTTTGATGTTTTTTTTTTTATGCTATATAACCAAGGTAACTTTGCATAAATTATGCAAATTTGAAAGTTTGATCAATTTAAGTTTTTTCTTTAAAAGCAATAGAGCGCAACCTAGAACAAACTTTATATTTTCAGAAAATTAGCATACACAAAGAATACATCATTTTTGTGAAATATAAAGTTTGTTCTAGAATGCGCTCTATGTTAACTAGATGAAAAACTGCATAAAAAAGCCAATTTTGATGAAATTTTCACATCGTGCATAATTTATGTATAATAAAAATGGTTGCCATGGCAACTAGAACTGCTATATTACCTAATAGCACTATCAAATATGTCAGTTATGTAGTTAATATTTGAAATGCAAAATTCACATCTTAAAATAACAATCTTCGAAAAATAGTGGATTTGGGGGTTACAAAAGACCCTTACCATACCTAGTCCTTTTAAATCCACAAAAGTTGATCTTTGCGAATTTGTTTTGAAACGAAAATCAGGAAAAATTTAGTCGTCACCAAAGAAAGATTGTTAACAGTATTCATTGTCCCTATGTTAGTCTTTATGTATATTGAGTTGTGTACTATATTTAGCCTTAATGATGAGATGGCAGGTGTGACTTTAACATTACATAGTTATATAGGCGGTGGGTTTATTGAGTGTATTGCCTAAGCCAGATGATCAGTATGCCATTCTCTGCCAGGGAATGTTCTGTGCTGGCGTGCAATCTATTGAATTGTATGACAACAGACGAGTCCATTCTAGAAAATTAATTCCTTATCACTTTATAGGGTAGTGATGTAAGTGTTACAGGCGATACAAGGACATCTGGTCACAGTACAGTGTCCTAGATTGTCTCTGTGATCTCAGTTGCCTCACACCAATCAATATATATACAATCAATGGCTGGTCCAAAATACCTGTACATAACACAGACCATGACAGACATCTGTAGATATCACAGACCATGACAGACATCTGTAGATATCACAGACCATGACAGACATCTGTAGATATCACAGACCATGACAGACATCTGTAGATATCACAGACCATGACAGACATCTGTAGATATCACAGACCATGACAGACATCTATCACAGACCATGACAGACATCTATCACAGACCATGACAGACATCTGTAGATATCACAGACCATGACAGACATCTATCACAGACCATGACAGACATCTGTAGATATCACAGACCATGACAGACATCTATCACAGACCATGACAGACATCTGTAGATATCACATACATCTGTAGATATCACAGACCATGACAGACATCTGTAGATATCACAGACCATGACAGACATCTGTAGATATCACAGACCATGACAGACATCTATCACAGACCATGACAGACATCTGTAGATATCACAGACATCTGTAGATATCACAGACCATGACAGACATCTGTAGATATCACAGACCATGACAGACATCTATCACAGACCATGACAGACATCTGTAGATATCACATACCATGACAGACATCTATCACAGACCATGACAGACATCTGTAGATATCACAGACCATGACAGACATCTATCACAGACCATGACAGACATCTGTAGATATCACAGACCATGACAGACATCTATCACAGACCATGACAGACATCTGTAGATATCACAGACCATGACAGACATCTATCACAGACCATGACAGACATCTGTAGATATCACAGACCATGACAGACATCTATCACAGACCATGACAGACGTCTGTAGATATCACAGACCATGACAGACATCTATCACAGACCATGACAGACATCTGTAGATATCACAGACCATGATAGACATCTGTAGATATCACAGACATCTGTAGATATCACAGACCATGACAGACATCTGTAGATACCACAGACCAAGACAGATATCTGTAGATATCACAGACCATTACAGACGTCTGTAGATATCACAGACCATGACAGACATCTGTAGATATCACAGACCATGACAGACATCTGTAGATATCACAGACCATGACAGACATCTGTAGATATCACAGACCATGACAGACGTCTGTAGATATCACAGACCATGACAGACATCTATCACAGACCTTGACAGACATCTGTAGATATCACAGACCATGACAGACATCTATCACAGACCATGACAGACATCTGTAGATATCACAGACCATGACAGACATCTGTAGATATCACAGACCATGACAGACATCTGTAGATATCACAGACCATGACAGACATCTGTAGATATCACAGATCATGACAGACATCTATCACAGACCATGAGAGACATCTGTAGATATCACAGACCATGACAGACATCTGTAGATATCACAGACCATGACAGACGTCTATAGATATCACAGACCATGACAGACATCTATCACAGACCATGAGAGACATCTGTAGATATCACAGACCATGACAGACATCTGTAGATATCACAGACCATGAGAGACATCTGTAGATATCACAGACCATGACAGACATCTGTAGATATCACAGACCATGACAGACGTCTGTAGATATCACAGACCATGACAGACATCTATAGATATCAACAAAATGGGATAACTTTCTAAATTTTAAACTCCGCTTAATTCAAACTAATCATAACCATGCCAATAAGAGTTTCAGAGTTGAACGTTTTTTAGCTAGATTGTAAAACAAAAAAAAAACATGTTTTGTAAAAATGACAAATTGATCTGTGAAATCGTCTATATCATGTAATTGGAAATAACCTTTCCTGAAGGAAATCATCACTACATCATCACAATAACCTGCTGGTATACTTTACACTGTCTACAAATGCAAGATGTGCCAAAACCTAAAAGAAGATACTGTAGAGACTCATTAATGCATTCGGAAGAAAGATATGCTATCTGATTGGTGTTTCCCCAAAACCAATCGAGGATCATCTCCTTTTTGAAAGTGGAATGTAAGATATTATTTGCCAGAAGAATGGAAATATTCATGGCGGCTAACGGATGTATTTTGGCTAAAGCAAGAAGTCCTTTAAGGCTTCAAATGGTTTATTATGACTGCAACTATTTAATGCATATGGGGGATGATATTACACCTCTATTCCTGACCACAGCAAGGAAATTATCAGAATATATTTAACCGAAGTCACTTTGGCAGTCATCTAAGAGATACTTTGTGTGATGGAGAAATATCAGACCTGCTGGCAGAAGTACTAAATACAAGGATATCATTTGGGACGCGTCATCCAAAGGAGGCTTCATGGATGAAATGGTCGCACTTATAGTGCATAACTACGTTCATGCCCGGCCGTCAACCGCATCTCAGGAAATTTGATGTGGATTCAGGGTAAGATATTCCTTCTATTGTTAATAATCAAGTAAAATGTCAGGGAAATTGGTTCGATGTTATTCTGAACGACTCCAACAACATCAGGAGACTCCACTTAAGGAAGGACTTGGAGTAAGTTCATGGCAAGGTTTTGCCTCCAAAGCGTGAACGTCTACCTATCCTGAAACCTTGTGGTACGTCTATCAAACAAGTCCTTGCTAAGTATCGCCATAAGTACCTTTATGGCAAATCTTTACAAAATTTAGCTGAGCCATCGTAGAACTATCTATCTCAGGGGAAGAAGATGGCGATAGCAAGACAGATGATGGTGTTGAATTAAGAACAGAGATAAAGCGCTATGCTAGTAGTGAAGTATATACAAAATAAATCCATCTAAAATATGCATACGACACCAAGGACTGGGCGAAAATAAATTGCAGCGATGGAGAAAGGAAGAACCGCAAACCTTCAAACTAAGTGCAAACAATGGAGATGATAGAGAGTATAAACAATATTGGGACCACATAGACAGCAAACTAACTTAGTCAGATATTGGTCTTCCGGAACCTTGCCTATTTGACAAAAAGTGGGACCAATAGTACATGCCGCTGATTGTGCCACCAGGAACTCTTGTGCATTCTCATACACCAGCTCATTAAAACAAAAAGTATAACGATTGCCATGAGAAAGTGCTAAGTAAATTGGCAGAGATCTTGAAAAAGAGAGAAAAAGAAGCCATAGCCACTAAAAGAAATTAGTTTTATCAACTTTGTTAAATGCAAATAGGGATGACAGACGTCAGTATGATCTGAATAAGGAATGCATACACACACACGAGAAATAAGGTGAATTTGTTCTCAGACACCATACGGTGATATGCGTCAAGATGTTCTGAAGTGGTTTAAGATGACTTGCCATTTCCATAGGAGTTTCACTGTGAGCAGAGATTTGAAATGAGTAAGAAGAATAATAGAATCTTACATGGGTCTGTCAAGTGGACATTGATATCTCAACCCGAGGGAACGATTTTGGCTGGTCAACACGAGTCCTGTCGAGGGTTGGCGGTCAAAACCTTTCATGAGGGTTGTGATATACCTATCCATTTGACAGACTCATGTAAGATTATTTTTCTCCATATCTAAAAAAATCATTTTAGGAATTATTTTTATAGTGTTAACAATGAAAGGCGGCCTCGACAATAATCTACGCATACATCGATGGCGTCATTGCCAATCCCGTGTGAACTGTCTTTTCCCTACCCCGGTTAAAGAATAATAGAATCTTTCCCTACCTAGAGGGTGTGACAACAGAATGACAACCCGAGGGATAATTCATGAACGTCCAACCCGAGGCTTGCCGAGGGTAAGACATTCAGGACGGGTTGTGATTTTGTTGTCACACCCTCATAGGTAAGGAATGATTCCTTTTCTCCCATATACAAAAGAAAATGAAGAGATAATAACCTAAACAAGAGGCCCAAAGGGCCTTAACGGTCATCTGACTACCTTGACAATAGTAAAATTAATTATATATGGTGTCACTTTGTCAGGATCATGTCAGGATCATTTTCGATTTCTTTCAACAAATTTTCGTTCAAATAAGAGGCCCAAGGGCCTTCACATATAGGAAAGTAATTAGATATAGTGTCATGGTAGTCATCTTCGCTTTGGGATCAACCAGAGATGTAACAATACTTTGTCGGGACCATGTCAGGATCATTTCATGCAAGTTTCAGCCAAATCGCGCCGGTAGAACTTGAGAAGAAGTTCAAAATGTGTTTTTAAGATGGCGGCTGTGGCGGCCATCTTGGATTTCAGATTGACCTGGAAAATATTAACACTTGGTCAGGACCATCTCAGGATCATTTCAGGTAAGTTTCAGCTCAATCCCAAGGTCAAACTTGAGAAGAAGATTGAAATGTGAAAAGTTTACGGACGGCGGACGGCGCACGATAACGGACGAAGCATGGTGGCTATAGGTTATCCTGACCCTTCAGGTCAGATGATCTAAAAAGAAGCATTTTCACTTTGTGTGATGGAGACTCATCTTAATATCAGACCTGCAGACAGAAGTACTAAATACAAGGATAATATTTGGAATTCGTCGCCAAAAGGAGGCTTCATGAAAGAGATGGCCGCACTTACATTGCATAACCACGTTCATGCCCGACCGTCAATCGCATCTCAGGAAATTTGATGGGGATTCAGGGGAGTATATTCCCTCTATTGTTAATAATCAGATAAAATGTCAGGGAAATTGGTTCGATGTAATCCCGAAAGACTCCGACAACACCAAGAGACTCCACTTAAGGAAGGACTCCAAGTAAGTTCATAGCAAGGTTTTGCCACCAAAGCTTGGATGTCTACCTCGTCTGACATAACCCCTTGTGGTACGTCTGTCAGTTTGACAGTAGTGGCACTAGAATTAACTACAAACAAATCCTTGCGAAGAAGATAGTCATAAGTACCTTTACGTCAAAACTTTACAAATGTTAGCTGAACCTCCGAGCTATAACTCCCAATCTCTTTACTGTAGATGAAGGTGGCGAAGGCAAGACAGATGATGGTGTTGAATTAAGAACGTGGCGAAGGCGAGACAGATGATGGTGTTGAATTGAGAACGTGGCGAAGGCAAAACAGATGATGGTGTTGAATTAAGATCAGATATGAAGCACTATGCGCAGTGCACCAAATACTGGGTGAAAATATATTGCAGCGATGTAGAACAGAACAAAATAAGCCTTCAAACTAAATGCAAACAATGGAGATGATAGAGAGTATAAACAATATTAGGACCACATAGAAAGCAAACTATTTTAGTCAAATATTGGTTATCAGGAACCTTGCCGAATTTGGTTCTGGTTGACGTCGATAGATGACAAATAGTGGGACCGATAGTGCAGGCTGCTGATTGTGCCACCATGAACTCTTTGGCGTTCTACAACCCCGGCTCCTTCAAAAAGTATAGCGGTTGCCTTGAGAAGGCGCCAAAGTAAATTGACAGACATGATAAAAGGAGAAAAAACAACAAGGAAGCCTTAGCCACTAAAAGAAAACACTTCCATCAACTTTGCTAAAGGCAGATAGCGATGACAGACGTCTGTATGATTTAAAGAAGGAAATTATACATACACATGAGAAATAAGGTGGATGTGTTCTCAGACACCATAAGGTGAACTGTGTGTCTAGATGTTCTCAAGTGGTTATGGATAACTTGACAGTTCCATAGGAGTTACGCTATGAGGAAGGATTTGAAAGGAGGAAGACGAAGTATTAAGGTTTGGTAGAAGATACCAATACCCTATAATGTAGGAATGGGTGTTCCTGTTTCCTGCACGTTCCTTTTAAAAGCTATTGCCAAGATTGAAAGTAATGGGTAGTGCCAAGAAATCAACTGGATTTACTGTCAAAAGCAGCAGAGAATGCGCCCTATTGATCGCAGTGGAAGTGACAAGGTATGAGTTAGGTGTTATCTGCAAATGGGCAGTTATTTGGTCAATCGCTGTTGACTTACGACTTTGAGGATGTTCCAGTTGAGAATTCGACAAAGCCCATGGAAGATGAGACTTAGGTGACGCCTGGAGAGTTGTAATTTAAGGCATTTCATATATATCAACATTTTCAGAGTGTTAACTTGATTTTTTTTTTGCCCGATCACTTACAGAGTGAAATACGGAAACAACTTTGATTAAAACAGCCATCTTGGATTTCAAAATGGCGGTCATGCTGAAATTAAAATAAGAATCAAATTATTGATTACAAAATTGTTGATTATGTATCAAACACTACAAAAATATAAGTACTCTCACTATATTTGCTTAAAGTCAGCTTATCCATTTAAACGCATTATATATATATAGATATAGCTCGCAAAGTGACGGCCATCTTGAAATACAAAATGGCGGTCCTTCTAAATGAAGTGTAACACTACCAGAATGAGTCTACGTATAAATATTAAAAAGTCCCAATAATATGGATGAAGACGTTTAAAAATGTTAACTTGATTTTTCGCTCGATAATTTACGCTCGATAATTTACGAAGTGAAATTCGGAAACAACTTTAATTTTAAACGGCCAATTTGGATTTCAAAATGGCGGTTATGTTGAAATTATAATAAGAATCAAATTATTTATGTATCAAACACTACACAAATATAAGTACTCCCACTATATTTGCTTAAAGTCAGCTTATCCATTTAAATGCATTATATATAAAGATATAGCTCGCAAAGTGGCGGCCATCTTGAAATACAAAATGGCGGTCCTTCTACATGAAGTTTAACACTAACAGAATGTTCCTAAGTATCAATAATATGGGTGTAGACGTTTAAAGTTTAGGTTTAGCTGGTATAGACCGTGAGTTATGGGTCACAGAAAGTGGTTTTTGGCGGCCATTTTGAAAACCAATATGGCAGCCGCTAGGGGCCATGATTTTTTGGGGTTTATTTTTTTCCTGAAACCTTATGTCCCAAAGAAGCCATATGCAAAGTTTCATGCTTTCTTCAAACTTTGAACGATTTTGCCGAAAAAATCTACCTTAGCCGCTCCATTAAATGGGCACACTCATAAGAAACTGATAAACAGCAAACACCAGGGCATTTCTTGACTTATACATCCTTCCCGACAGTTGGGATTTTAGTTTGGGAAACAGAAAGTAATCGATGGGGGCCAAGTCGGGTGAATGAAGAGGACGGTAACTTTTTCCGATTCTAAAAACTCCGTCACAAGACGTGCTTTATGAGCAGGGGCATTATCATGCAAAAGCCGGGGATACTTGTGTCCTGTGTTTGGACGGCGACTCTTGAAGCAAGTCTTCAATTGTTTCAAAACAACATTTTTGTAGAATGTTGGTGTGACCGTTCTGCCCTTTGGTACAGGTATTGGTATAGTTAGATCCTTAATATCGAAGAAAAATACCTAAGACTTTCTTGATCGTACGTTGTCGATTGGCAATTCTTGGGCGTCTTGCTTTTTGGGTTTCCCATATTTTGTTGGAACATTTCCGTTTTTGGTTCGAAATAGTAAACCCATGTCTCATCACCAGATTAAACTAAATTGTCGAAAGCTTTTTATCCACCGCTTTCTCCGAAACGGGGGATATTAATTTGGGTTTGTCTGTCTGTCTGTCCGTCCGTCTGTCTGTAACACTTCGTTTCCGTGCAATAACTGTAAAACAAATGTAAACCGATTTTCTTCAAACTTGGTAACAAGCTTAATGTTAAATGCCGTAAGGGCTCGGCCAAGTTCGATCGCGACTCTCAACGGACCTTATTTAGCGGAGTTATGGCCCTTTGCTGCCACTTCCGTACAATAATTTTAATAAATATTAACCGATTTTCTTCATACTTGGTAATAAGGTTGAATGCCTTAAGTGCCTGGCCAGGTTCGGTCAACTCTTTCAGCGGATGTTATTTATCAGAGTTATGGCCCTTTAATTTGCTACAAATGTCATTTTTCTGCAGTTTCTGTGTACTAATTAACAAATGTTAAAACTGATATTGTTAAAACTTGGTAACAAAGTTAAATGCCTGAAGGGCTTAGCCAAGTTTCTCGATCGCCACTTTGGCAGATCTTAATTAGCAGAGTTATCGACCTTTCATTTAATAAAAAAGTCATTTTCTGCCACTTCACCATACAATAACTGATAAATATAAACCGAATTTCTTCAAACTTGGTAATACAAAGTTAAATGTCTTACTTCCGGACAAGTTTCAACCAAGGTTAAACATAACCTCAATAACGTTTACCTACAAAATATGTCCTGAAAGTGGGGCATGGAAATTCCAGGAATTTGCTTGTTTGTTATATTTTGGATACATTTTGCAGGAGTGTGTTTTGTGTTTGAGACACGGGATCTCTTCTGTTCATTTGTTAACAAATGGTATATCCATCTAACATTTATCTTTTTAAGTTTTAGATGTTTTTTTAAAATACAATGAACTCGCGCTAAAGACAATTCGTCCATCGTGCTAAATCCCTCACAGTGTATCGCACATCTTTTTTCAGCATATTGCTGATTTTTTCAATATTGTTCTTTGTTGTACTTGTGGCAGAACATCCTGGACGAGCAGCATCTCTAAGCTGCTGCTATCCAGTCTTAGATTTAATTACTCTGACGCCTACAAATAGACCTGTGAGACTTTATACCTTCCCCATAATTTTCACACACTTTACCCTGGATATATATCGGTTTTACGCCGATTAGCGACCTACTAACTTCAATCGCATCCTAAAGCTCTGCTCTCAGTCTTATTGTGTATAGTGTAACGAATGCGTTATAAAGCAATGTGCATTATATCAAGGACAGTCAGGTTATGAAGAAGATTTTTACCTTTGTTATGCTCCATCGATCATCCTATCAGCCAGAGATGGTTTTGAGTACATAGGGCATGATGGCCACAAAATAGAGGCCAGATGACATTATTTATTGAACACCCCTCGAGTTATAACCCAGGAGTTTATTCTACAATATAATTTAAGGTGTGTCATATATAGAACATTTTAATAGTGTTAGCTTGATTTTTTGCTCGATCACTACAGAGTGAAATGCAGAAACAACTTAAATTTAAACGGCCATCTTGGATTTCAAAATGGCGGTCATGTTGAAATTAAAATAAGAATCAAATTATTTATGTATCAAACACTACAAAAGTATAAGTACTCTCTCTATATTTGCTTAAAAGTCAGCTTAGCCAATTAGATGCATTGTATATAAAGATATAGCTCGCAAATTTGGCGGCCATCTTGAAATACAAAATGGTGGTCCTTCTACGTAAAGTTTAACACTACCGAATGTTCCTAGGTATTAATAATATGGGTGTAGACGTTAAAAGTTTGGGTCTAGCTGGTATAGACCTTGAGTTATGGGTCGTTAAGGTGTTTTTGGCGGCCATTTTGAAAACCAATATGGCGGTCGCCAGGAGCTGTGATTTTTTTTTGGGGTCCTGTTTTTTTCTGTAACCTTGTGTCCCAAAGAAGCCATATGCAAAGTTTCATGCTTTCTTCAAACTTTGAACGATTATGCCGAAAAGTCGACCTTAGCCGCTCCAATATTATGTAATAAAAAGTTATATCTTAATCCATATTTAGCAATAGTGACCTTGACCTTTGTCTTTTGGTCAACTGCATGCAACCACTTTACTAACGAATGTGTCCATTAAGTTTGAGTATGATCACTGAAAATAAACTTGATGTGGATTTTATGTTTTTAGTAACAGTGTGTTTGATCTTTGACCTTCATACTTGGAGTACATTCCAAAACAATTTTTTCCATAGGAAGGCAAAAATGAAGTTTGAGTGAAATGTCTCCACAGGAATTTGTAGTTGAAGCCAGTAATTATGATGTGTGAAGCAGGTGCAATTCATTGATAAGCGACCACACCTCTCTACCACCGGTGTATGTAATGCACATGGTTCTGTACTGCCAGCTGTTTATTGTGCAGTAGAAACCTGGCATATATGTGTGTATAGAAACCTGGCATATATGTGTATATAGAAACCTGGCATATATGTGTATATAGAAACCTGGTATATATGTGTGTATAGAAACCTGGCATATATGTGTGTATAGAAACCTGGCATATATGTGTGTATAGAAATCTGGCAATTGTGTATAGAAAACCTGGCATATATGTGTATAGAAACAGGCATATACGTGTGTATAGAAACCTGGCATGTATGTGTTGTATGGAAACCAGGCATATATGTGTGTATAGAAACCTGGCATATATGTGTGTATAGAAACCTGGCATAAATGTGTGTATAGAAACACAGCATATATGTGTGTATAGAAATCTGGCAATTGTGTATAGAAACCTGGCATATATGTGTGTATAGAAACCATGGCATATATGTGTGTATAGAAACCTGGCATGTATGTGTGTATGGAAACCAGGCATATATGTGTGTATAGAAACTGGCATATATGTGTGTATAGAAACCTGGCATATATGTGTGTATAGAAACCTGGCATATATGTGTGTATAGAAACCAGGCATATATGTGTGTATAGAAACCTGGCATATATGTGTGTATTAGAAACCAAGCATATATGTGTGATATAAACCAAGAGGGAATATGTGTGTGTATAGAAACCAGGCATATATGTGTGTATAGTAAACCTGGCATATATGTGTGTATAGAAACCAGGCATATATGTGTGTATAGAAATACAGCATATATGTGTATATAGAAACCTGGTATATATGTGTGTATAGAAACCTGGCATATATGTGTGTATAGAAACCAGGCATATATGTGTGTATAGTAACCTGGCATATATGTGTGTATAGAAACCTGGCATATATGTGTTTATAAAAAACTTTCATATATGTGTGTATAGAAACCTGGCATATATGTGTGTATATAGAAACCTGGCATATATGTGTGTATAGAAACCTGGCATATGTGTGTGTATAGAAACCTGGCATATATGTGTGTATAGAAACCTGGTATATATGTGTGTATAGAAACCAGGCATATGTGTGTATATAGAAACCTGGCATATATGTGTGTATAGAAACCTGGCATATATGTGTGTATAGAAACCTGGCATATATGTGTGTATAGAAACCTGGCATATGTGTGTATATAGAAACCTGCATATATGTGTGTATAGAAAACCTGGCATATATGTGTGTATAGAAACCTGGCATATAGTGTGTATATAGAAACCAGGCATATATGTGTGTATAGTAACCTGGTATATATGTGTGTATAGAAACCTGGCAGATATATGTGTGTATAGAAACCTGGCATATATGTGTGTATAGAAACCTGGCATATATGTGTGTATAGAAACCTGGCATATATGTGTGTATAGAAACCTGGCATATATGTGTGTATAGAAACCTGGTATATATGTGTGTATAGAAACCTGGCATATATGTGTGTATAGAAACCTGGCATATATGTGTGTATAGAAACCTGGCATATATGTGTGTATAGAAACCTGGCATATATGTGTGTATAGAAACCTGGCATATATGTGTGTATAGAAACCTGGCATATATGTGTGTATAGAAACCTGGCATATATGTGTGTATAGAAACCTGGCATATATGTGTATATAGAAACCTGGCATATATGTGTGTATAGAAACCTGGCATATGTGTGTATATAGAAACCAGGCATATATGTGTGTATGAGAAACCTGGCATATATGTGTGTATAGAAAACCTGGCATATATGTGTGTATAGAAACCAGGCATATATGTGTGTATAGAAACCTGGCATATATGTGTGTATAGAAACCTGGCATATATGTGTGTATAGAAACCTGGCATATATGTGTGTATAGAAACCTGGTATATATGTGTGTATAGAAACCTGGCATATATGTGTGTATAGAAACCTGGCATATATGTGTGTATAGAAACCTGGCATATATGTGTGTATAGAAACCTGGCATATATGTGTGTAAAGAAACCTGGCATATATGTGTGTATAGAAACCTGGCATATATGTGTGTATAGAAACCAGGCATATATGTGTGTATATAGATAAACCTGGCATATATGTGTGTATAGAAACCTGGCATATATGTGTGTATAGAAACCTGGCATATATGTGTGTATAGAAACCTGGCATATATGTGTGTATAGAAACCTGGCATATATGTGTGTATAGAAACCTGGCATATATGTGTATATAGAAACCTGGCATATATGTGTGTATAGAAACCTGGCATATGTGTGTATATAGAAACCAGGCATATATGTGTGTATAGTAACCTGGTATATATGTGTGTATAGAAACCTGGCATATATGTGTGTATAGAAACCTGGCATATATGTGTGTATAGAAACCTGGCATATATGTGTGTATAGAAACCTGGCATATATGTGTGTATAGAAACCAGGCATATATGTGTGTATAGAAACCTGGCATATATGTGTGTGTATGAAACCTGGCATATATGTGTGTATAGAAACCTGGCATATATGTGTGTATAGAAACCACCTGGCATATATGTGTGTATAGAAACCTGGCATATATGTGTGTATAGAAACCTGGCATATATAGAAACCTGGCATATATGTGTGTATAGTAACCTGGCATATATGTGTGTATAGAAACCTGGCATATATGTGTGTATAGAAACCTGGCATATATGTGTGTATAGAAACCTGGCATATATGTGTGTATAGAAACCTGGCATATATGTGTGTATAGAAACCTGGCATATATGTGTGTATAGAAACCTGGGCATATATGTGGTGTAAAGAAGAAACCTGGCATATATGTGTGTATAGAAACCTGGCAATATATGTGTATAGAAACCAGGCATATATGTGTGTATAGAAACCTGGCATATATGTGTGTATAGAAACCTGGCATATATGTGTGTATAGAAACCTGGCATATATGTGTGTATAGAAACCTGGCATATATGTGTGTATAGTAAAACCTGGTATATATGTGTGTATAGAAACCTGGCATATATGTGTGTAATAGAAACCTGGCATATGTGTGTATAGAAACCTGGCATATATGTGTGTATAGAAACCTGGTATATATGTGTGTATAGAAACCTGGCATATATGTGTGTATAGAAACCTGGCATATATGTGTGTATAGAAACCTGGCATATATGTGTGTAAAGAAACCTGGCATATATGTGTATATGGAAACCTGGTATATATGTGTGTATAGAAACCTGGCATATGTGTGTATAGAAACCTGGCATATAGTATAAACCTGGTATATATGTGTGTATAGTAACCTGGCATATATGTGGTGTGGTTATATAATAAACCTGACATATATGTGTTTGTATAGTAACCTGGCATATATGTGTGTAAAGAAACCTGGCATATATGTGTGTATAGAAACCTGGCATAAATGTGTGTAAAGAAAACTATAGAAACCTGGCATATATGTGTGTAAAGAAACCTGGCATATATGTGTGTAAAGAAACCTGGCATATATGTGTGTATAGAAACCTGGCATATATGTGTGTATAGAAACCTGGCATATATGTGTGTATAGAAACCTGGCATATATGTGTGTATATATAAACCTGACATATATGTTTGTATATTATGTACATATATTTTAATGTTACTGTAAGAATATTTTCGCGTGTTTTGAGCCAGAGATTTTGTGTTTAAATATAATTTGATAATTATCAGTATGCCATTGTTATGAATGCACAAATTTATTGGTATACTAAACTGCTCAATATCAAAAAGTTTGAATGTGTCAAACGTAAAGTATATAACAAGTGATGTGTGTTCTTGACGTCAGCATTTAATAACAATGAAACACTAAATTAAAATTGATACATGACAAGTTTATTGCACACATTCAGCTCAACACATTGACAAATTAAACAAGAGGCCCAGAGGGCCTGATCAGCTCTGCTATAGGGTGATAATATCAAATGCATACTTAAGTCACATATCCATGGAACAAATGTTGAAATACATGTATGTGTATCATACTAAAACAAGATAGGAACATGCAGACTTAATGATACCATGCATCTATACAGTACTATTTAGTGGTATTGTCTCATAAAAACATTTCAATTATCACAAATATTATCATTGGTAAAAGAACAAACTGTTTTTGACATATGAAATGGAGTATCTGAATATGTTTGACAATAAAATCTACAATAATTATCATGAGGTTACACATTTCAATAAATATTTAGCTATCATACATGTATTTATACAGATATACATTATGTAAATGTTAACAGGGTTTTTTTTTGTTTTTATCAATTTGATGAAGTGGAGACTGTCAGATTAAAATTATTGACAGTTTCATATATGTATAACTGCTACAGCGTATCATTTTATTTGTGTACAACAGTGTTTCATTTCATCAGAATGAAAAAATAATTTACACAATACTCTGAAGCAAAATGCAAATGTTGTGTTAATTAGACAAGTAGCTGATGAGTACGTGGTAAAAGCAACTTACAAAAGTTTTGTTTATAAAAATGAGATAAAACACAGAGAAAATAAACTGGAATCTGTGTCATAAATATATCACATCAGATATAATGATACACTCATGCCATCTTAGACATACTGAATCTGAATAGAATCATTCTATTTATGAGATAAAGCTTTATTTCCAGAAGGAAAATGCCATACAATTATGTCAGATTAGACAGGAATCTGGATTAGACAAGGATCGGTTTGGACAAGTTATACTGTATCTAAAACGGCTCTGTGGGCAGGTCTTGTATTCAAATGACCTCTGTATAATCAGCAAATCAGCATGTTGTCAATTAAAACTTTCTTTTGGATTCTAATACTACAATACAAAGACATTCTGAGACAAAGAAGAAAAGTCATTTAATGACTAAAAACCAGAATTACAACAATACTATTACAGTTCAGAGATTACATATTTTAAGGTAAATTTTCATCTGTTTTAAGAAATTGTGTTGGTGGTAATAATTATGTTCAGTACTCAGTAAAATGTTTGAATTCAAAGTGTAACCATGACAGTGTCTCTCCACTAAACACCTGAAAAACAGCAACATAAGTATCCTTTATACCAACAGAAAATAGAAACCATGACATCCCCAACTCATATGTATATTATATTGTATATGAGCAGATATAAGATGTTTTAAAGCCCTGTGAGGATATAGTAAATGCTGAGTCTCACTATATACATGTATATGTAATGCTTTATAATGCTCAGGCAAAGACATTACTAGACTGGCTGATGCCTTCAACAGATTATTTCAATCAGATGGTTTGCTTATTTCTTTTTTTTAATTTTAAAAATCTGTTCTTCAATCCTTTAATTGCCTACAGAATCTATTGAGTTGTAGCCTAGAACTTTAGTATTATGTATTATGGACAGTCTAAACCTCTATGTAGACTGTATATGGTAAAACTTTACACATTATCTTGATATACATATATAATTCAAAACCAGTATATGCTAAAATATACCCCTATCCGGAGTCCTTTCATACATTACACTGTAATTAGCTCCACATTTATTTTGTTTTTATTGATTTTTTAATGTAGAATTGCTAATTAAAACTGCTCTTCTCCTGAGTGATATGAGTACCGCTCTTTGCTTGTATATAGATTCTCCATGCAGGAGATAAATGCCGCACAGCAGAAATATTCCATATATATATACAGACCCGATGACAAACAATCACTGTGTTATGAAATATTTATACTCTTCAGGCTGCATATAGTGCAATATCTGGGATGGGGAGGATAGAACTGGTAATTTATATGGCCATACCCAAGCAAACTACGGCTTATTTCCTTCTCGTCCTCAGTAGACAGATTGGCAAGTTATGTGCAGTTTATGAGCTTAAGATATTTTGTAACTTTCACACAGTAAATCCCCCAACATGAACCCTGACAACATAAAATGACTTAATAATGATAAAACTGTGTTTAAGATAAAAATGATAATAAAACTTTATTTAATATGAAATTTGTTAAACCAGATTCTAATGGCCAGTATCGATATATATCAGGTACATTAAATTTCATATTAAGTTTACCAAGGTAAAATGTATTATTGTCTCAAGTATGATAACAATAACAATCAAAATAAGTTTTCATATTCAAACATCAAATTAGATGCAATAAGTAACAGAGACGTGTAACAATCAAATTTATTGCTATGGATAATTGACAAGAAAACTTTGCATTTCAGTAAAAGTTTTGTTTCGATTTTTTAGTTTAAATTATAAAGATGCTCCTCGCTGACAAATGTATTTTTTCACTGCCGACAAATGGTATTATTTTTCCCATCTTGAAACCAGGAGCAGACAAATAAGCATTTTCTTCAGTTACAAAAGTTACTTATTTTACACCATTACCACCATTGAAACGTTTGAGATTCTTATTTTGAATCAAGAAAAAAATTTCAAAAATAATTGATTGCATTCCGAAAAAATTCTATGACACTCTGCCCTTTATAAAATTAGATACTGCTTGTGCATGCACCAAAAGCAAATTAAATTATCTTGTATGTATTTTTGTGTTAATTAGATATATACGTATGCACGAGTTATTGTTCAAATAATTGGTATCATTTATGCCCTGTCGGCGGTGGAGCATCTTTAATAACTGTTAACAAACTTGTTTTTACGTACCTTAATTTTGCGTTATCATACCCAAGGACTTAGAAACCCAATTTATTTCATAACTACACCTCTATGGTTCTACTTTACCTGAATATTTTGTATTTGAAAAATAATCATGACAATTTAATTTCACATGAAAATTAATGGCTCCCAAAAATCAGTTGGTTTACAGCATCTGAGTGTGTTTTCTGCTATGATGTACATCTGAGTGTGTTTTCTGCTATGATGTACATCTGAGTGTGTTTTCTGCTATGATGTACATCTGAGTGTGTTTTCTGCTATGATGTACATCTGAGTGTGTTTTCTGCTATGATGTACATCTCAGTGTGTTTTCTGTTATGTATCATTCGATGATTCGTCACTCCCAATCTCCTAAAGAACATGATATCTTTATCCACACCCACATGGTTTGTAAGCCATTAACCTTTATGTGAATGAAAGGTAGTGACTTAATGAAAACTGACACTGTTACAAATTCAAAAGGTATAATAAGAGAGAATAAGCAACTCTGTCTTTCATTGACTGAAAATATGTCCTTGAGTGAATACGGTAACTAGGATCTTCACAATAAGTACTGCATTGACATGGCTATAATGAATCTCTGAAGTCAAAGATTAAGTCAGCATGACCATTGCAGCATGGTCACTAGTTAGGATTGTCAAGTGGAAATGGTTCATACAGAAACAAGCATTGTGTAGAGTGTAGGTAGTGAGAGTCACACAACACAAGTAAACGTCAGGGCAGTCTATTCTCTATCCTCAATACTCCAGGGCTTCCTATCACTTATGATCTCAACACCCCTGGACTATCTTATAGTAGAATTGGAGGAAACAGATTAGAACAGGTAATTTAGTCAGTTGATGTACATCAAAAGAGCTATATAACGGTACACTGTGGTAAGCTGCGTGGCTTTGATGTTGGACGTCGCTATCTCTATAGTCTTCAAAGGAAATCTTTGCAGGCCTTTGATTGCTTAAGCTGTTTGCCTCTGAACTGGGTAACTGAGGATACCACACACTACGCTCCACTGAACACATGGGTAACTGAGGATACCACACACTACGCTCCACTGATCACATGGGTAACTGAAGATAACACACACTACGCTCCACTGAACACATGGGTAACCTAGGATACCTCACACTATGCTCCGCTGATCACATGGGTAAATGAGGACACCACACACACTACGCTCAGCTGATCACATGGGTAACCTAGGATACCTCACACTACGCTCCGCTGATCACATGGGTAACCGAGGATACCTCACACTACGCTCCGCTGATCACATGGGTAACCGAGGATACCTCATATTACGCTCAGCTGATCACATGGGTAACCTAGGATACCACACACTACGCTCAGCTGATAACATGGGTAACCTAGGATACCTCACACTACGCTCCGCTGATCACATGGGTAACTGAGGATACCTCACACTACGCTCCACTGATCACATGGGTAACTGAGGATACCACACACTACGCTCCACTGATCACATGGGTAACCTAGGATACCTCACACTACGCTCAGCTGATCACATGGGTAACCTAGGATACCACACACTACGCTCTGCTGATCACATGGGTAACCAAGGATACCTCACACTACGCTCCGCTGATCACATGGGTAACCTAGGATACCTCAAACTACGCTCCGCTGATCACATGGGTAACCTAGGATACCTCACACTAAGCTCCGCTGATCACATGGGTAACCTAGAATACCTCATCCTACGCTCCACTGATCACATGGGTAACTGAGGATACCTCATATTACGCTCAGCTGATCACATTGGTCACCGAGGATACCTCACACTACGCTCCACTGATCACATGGGTAACCGAGGATACCTCACACTACGCTCCACTGATCACATGGGTAACTGAGGATACTACACACTATGCTCCACTGATCATATGGATAACTGAGGATACCACACACTGCGCTCCACTGAACACATGGGTAACTGAGGATACCTCACACTACGCTCCACTGATCACATGGGTAACTGAGGATACCGCACACTACGCTCCACTGATCACATGAATAACTGAGGATACCACACACTACGCTCCGCTGATCACATGGGTAACCTAGGATACCACACACTACGCTCCACTGATCACATGGGTAACTGAGGATACCACACACTACGCTCCGCTGATCACATGGGTAACCTAGGATACCACAAACTATGCTCAGCTGATCACATGGGTAACCGAGGATACCTCACACTACGCTCAGCTGATCACATGGGTAACTGAGGATACCACACACTACGCTCCACTGATCACCCGGGTAACTGAGGATACCACAAACTATGCTCAGCTGATCACATTAGTAACTGAGGATACCACACACTACGCTCCACTGATCACCTGGGTAACTGAGGATACCACACACTACGCTCCACTGATCACATGGGTAGCAGAGGATACCACACTCTACGCTCCACTGATCACATGGGTAACCTAGGATACCTCACACTACGCTCAGCTGATCACATGGGTAACCAAGGATACCTCATATTATGCTCAGCTGATCATATTGGTATCCGAGCATACCTCACACTACGCTCCACTGATCACATATTAAATTGGTAACCGAAGATACTTCACACTACGCTTCCCTGATCACATGGGTAACCGAGGATACCTCATATTAGGCTCAGCTGATCACATGGGTGACCTAGGATACCACACACTACGCTGGGCTGATCACATGGGTAACTGAGGATACCACACACTACGCTCCACTGATCACATGGGTTACCGAGGATACATCACACTACGCTCCGCTGATCACATGGGTAACCGATTATACCTCACACTACGCTCTGCTGATCACATTGGTAACCGAGGATACCTCACACTACGCTCAGCTGATAACATGGGTAACCTAGGATACCTCACACTACGCTCCGCTGATCACATGGGTAACTGAGGATACCTCACACTACGCTCCACTGATCACATGGGTAACTGAGGATACCTCACACTACGCTCCACTGATCACATGGGTAACTGAGGATACCACACACTACGCTCCGCTGATCACATGGGTAACCTAGGATACCTCACACTACGCTCAGCTGATCACATGGGTAACCTAGGATACCTCACACTACGCTCCACTGATCACATGGGTAACCTAGGATACCTCACACTACGGTCAGCTGATCACATGGGTAACCTAGAATACCACACACTACGCTCTGCTGATCACATGGGTAACCAAGGATACCTCATATTATGCTCAGCTGATCACATTGGTAACCGAAGATACTTCACACTACGCTTCCCTGATCTCATGGGTAACTGAGGATACCACACACTATGCTCCACTGATCATATGGATAACTGAGGATACCACACACTGCGCTCCACTGAACACATGGGTAACTGAGGATACCTCACACTACGCTCCACTGATCACATGGGTAACTGAGGATACCACACACTACGCTCCACTGATCACATGGGTAACTGAGGATACCACACACTACGCTCCGCTGATCACATGGGTAACCTAGGATACCACACACTACGCTCCACTGATCACATGGATAACTGAGGATACCACACACTATGCTCCACTGATCATATGGATAACTGAAGATACCACACACTGCGCTCCACTGAACACATGGGTAACTGAGGATACCTCACACTACGCTCCACTGATCACATGGGTAACTGAGGATACCACACACTACGCTCCACTGATCACATGAATAACTGAGGATACCACACACTACGCTCCGCTGATCACATGGGTAACCTAGGATACCACACACTACGCTCCACTGATCACATGGGTAACTGAGGATACCACACACTACGCTCCGCTGATCACATGGGTAACCTAGGATACCACAAACTATGCTAGGCTGATCACATGGGTAACCGAGGATACCTCACACTACGCTCAGCTGATCACATGGGTAACTGAGGATACCACACACTACGCTCCACTGATCACCCGGGTAACTGAGGATACCTCACACTACGCTCAGCTGATCACATTAGTAACTGAGGATACCACACACTACGCTCCACTGATCACCTGGGTAACTGAGGATACCACACACTACGCTCCACTGATCACATGGGTAACCGAGGATACCACACACTACGCTCCACTGATCACATGGGTAACCTAGGATACCTCACACTACGCTCCACTGATCATCCGGGTAACTGAGGATACCACACACTACGCTCCACTGATCACATGGGTAACCGAGGATACCACACACTACGCTCCACTGATCACCTGGGTAACTGAGGATACCTCACACTATGCTCCACACTGATCACATGGGTAACTGAGGATACCACACACTACGCTCCACTGATCACATGGGTAACCTAGGATACCACACACTACGCTCCGCTGATCACATGGGTAACCTAGGATACCACACACTACGCTCTACTGATCACATGGGTAACTGAGGATACCACACACTACGCTCCGCTGATCACATGGGTAACCTAGGATACCACAAACTATGCTAGGCTGATCACATGGGTAACCGAGGATACCACAAACTATGCTCAGCTGATCACATTAGTAACTGAGGATACCACACACTACGCTCCACTGATCACCTGGGTAACTGAGGATACACACACACTACGCTCCACTGATCACATGGGTAACCTAGGATACCACACACTACGCTCCACTGATCACATGGGTAACCTAGGATACCTCACACTACGCTCTGCTGATCACATGGGTAACCAAGGATACCTCATATTATGCTCAGCTGATCACATTGGTAACCGAAGATACTTCACACACTACGCTCCACTGATCACATATTAAATTGGAAACCGAAGATACTTCACACTACGCTTCCCTGATCACATGGGTAACCGAGGATACCACACACTACGCTCAGCTGATAACATGGGTAACCTAGGATACCTCACACTACGCTCCGCTGATCACATGGGTAACTGAGGATACCTCACACTACGCTCAGCTGATCACATTGGTAACCGAAGATACTTCACACTACGCTTCCCTGATCTCATGGGTAACCGAGGATACCACACACTACGCTCCACTAATCACATAGGTAACCAAGGATACCACACACTATGCTCCGCTGATCACATGGGTAACCCAGGATACCTCACACTACGCTCCACTAATCACATGGGTAACCCAGATTACCACACATTACGCTCCGCTGATCACATGGGTAACCCAGATTACCACACATTACGCTCCGCTGATCACATGGGTAACCGATTATACCTCACACTACGCTCTGCTGATCACATTGGTAACCGAGGATACCTCACACTACGCTCAGCTGATCACATGGGTAACCAAGGATACCTCACACTACACTTCGCTGATCACATTGGTAACCGAAGATACTTCACACTACGCTTCACTGATCACATGGGTAAATGAAGTTATCTCACAGAGGTGAATTGTTTCCTAATTCATGGATGTACGATAATGGTAGTAATTGAGTAGTGATTATTGTTAGATTCAGACAAGTCAGTAACTATGTGTTTGTAGATATCATAGACGTTATACACTAATTATACAATAGGAGGATTACAGATGTCCACCCTCGGTCGTATCAGGACTGCAGGACAACCATGGTCACCAAACCTGGAACAAAAAAAACACTCTTATTAGTATAATAGAATAATTTCCAAGTAGAAAGAGAGAGAACATTTTATGTTACCTGAGAAAGAGCAGTAACAAATCTCTACCCCATGGAAAATGTGAGTGGGATCCCAAAGGGACTTTACTGTCCCAGTGGGATTACAGTGGGATATCCAGTAATATCCAACTGGGATTTTTCTAAACCAGGATCCCGGATGACCAGGATTCCTACTGGGATTTCACATGAACGGAATCCAAGCTTGTAGTTACACCTCTTTAATTTTTTTGGAACTCTTTTTTCTTTAGGCAGTTCAAAAGATGGAGGAAAACCACTGGGATCCCACTGGGATTCCCAGTAAAATTTTCCATGGGATATTGTCAACCACCTTCATGTCAGATAACTTCAAATTGCACAACTATCTTCCAAGGGGACTGTTGTGACCATTCAGTGCTTTCTAAAAAGTAATGTAAGAATTGATTATAAAGGAGAAAGCAATCTGAAATGTTTTAAAAATTAGTTTGGTTTATGTAGCCTAACTTCCTAGCAAAGGAAATAGCAGCTATTCCTCATCTTTACGTCACAAGAATTATTTATTTGTGTTTTGGGAGACTACTGTTCTACTGTACATTTTGGGTTTTATATTTAGTATTTACAGTGCTACATCACTGAAGCATACTAAAGACATTGGACTGTACACCCTAACTGTCACATTAATGATACTGCAGACCTGGAGAAACCTGTCATCTAATTCCAGAAGTGCCGGGCCAAACACAAACAGGAACAGCAATAGACAGTGGTAATGTCACCATCAAGAAACAGAGCCTGTGAAGACTTCTAATATTCTATTTTCCTTGATGAAATATAGGATGTGTTATAAATAATGGATAAGACTTGGATCTGTAACACCACATGTCATAAAATACATCCGCCGTATGCACTCTCATCCTAAATTAGCCCTTCAATATGTCACAATGCTAATACCCACTCTGTGATTGAGACACTAGCCGACAGAATATGGCTGAAGTGCTTCTCTGGCCATCTATAACATTCACTAATTGGCCGACTATAAATGAGGAAAGATATAACCTATACCATTACTTCTGTGTCAACATTCTGCCGAGGTGACAAATAAAACCGCTCATTCCGTTATTGATTTCGGGTTATATGAACTATTGAAATGGATTTTCTACAAATCACCAAGAATTTACTACTGTGTCCTGATAACAGAAATAACATTATCGTGTTTCCTAAACAATGCTGTGTAGTTGTTAAACTTTGCGGGTGTAGAGATTGACTGTACGGAACTTATTCGCGGGTGTTTATATTCACGAATTATATTGTAGCCTTTGAAAGCATCATTTAGACAACAGGTTATAATATGAACGATCATAATTTTTATAAATTTTGCAAGGTATTAAATTTAGCGAATTCTGATGGATCTGTGTATTAAACGATATATTAGGAGCTATTAAATATCTTTATAACTTATTTCACAGTGAAATATAAGGTTTTACGGTGAACATAGAAGCAATATACTTCACTCCAGTGAAAATATCAATTTTGATTGTTATGTCGTAAGTTTGTGTGGAAAGTGACATATTTCTACCCAAAAATATGACGTTATGCTCACAAAAATATGAGGTAATAAATGCAAGGGCAAATAACTATGTCAAATACAATGGTGGAATAACCTTTTGCGGAACTAGGAGTGATGGTCTTCTGTAAATGAAAGCGAGAAAAAATGTAAAAGAACCGGTGAAAAATATCAAGTTTCCACCTAAAGATATAACTGGTATTCATCAAGAAACAAGGAATATCCTCTATTTATTAAACAATAAACCTATATTTTCTATCAACTTTAAGAAAGAACAAAACATCACATCGGTCAGTGAATGGTCCA
Organism: Argopecten irradians; assembly: GCF_041381155.1. Classification (NCBI taxonomy): domain Eukaryota; kingdom Metazoa; phylum Mollusca; class Bivalvia; order Pectinida; family Pectinidae; genus Argopecten; species Argopecten irradians. Next base: position 4,017,095 of record NC_091147.1, read on the forward strand.
GTACTATAGACACTCACTACCACTGTATCACTGCTAGTTCTATCAAGAGACAAAGAGAGCATTGACATATAGGATCTGTGAATTTAGGATGTAGTATATTGTTATAGAAATTCTTGTTCTGACATGTAAAAGAAGTAGGATGTTTAAAATTAAACATGATTACACCTCAAAAGAAAATTGAGGTTATACCTGTAGACTATAACAAACTTGGTAATAGTCCTACTTATCTCAGAACCCTTACTGTCCCACAAGCCTGGTTAGCTTATCCCCACAGGATTATCTAGACTGTTGAGTTGGTAGTCCTATACCTATATCCCTTACTGTCCCACAAGCCTGGTTAGCTTGACCCCTCAGCATTATCTAGACTGTTGAGATGGTAGTCCTAGCCCTATCCACAAAAAATATATCTATCCCTTGCTGTCCCACAAGCCTGGTTAGCTTGACCCCCTCAGGATTATCTAGACTGTTGAGTTGGAAGCCCTGTACCTATCCCTTACTGTCCCACAAGCCTGGTTAGCTTGACCCCTCAGCATTATCTAGACTGTTGAGTTGGTAGCCCTATACCTATCCCTTACTGTCCCACAAGCCTGGTTAGCTTGACCCCTCAGCATTATCTAGACTGTTGAGTTGGTAGCCCTATATATCTCTCTCCCTTGCTGTCCCACAGAGCCTGGTTAGCTTGACCCCTCAGCATTATCTAGACTGTTGAGTTGGTAGCCCTATACCTATATCCCTTACTTCCCACAAGCCTGGTTAGCTTGACCCCTCAGCATTATCTAGACTGTTGAGTTGGTAGCCCATTTACTTATCCCTTACTGTCCCACAAGCCTGGTTAGCTTGACTCCCTCAGGATTATCTAGACTGTTGAGTTGGTAGCCCAATACATTATCCCTTGCTGTCCCACAAGCCTGGTTAGCTTGACCCCTCAGCATTATCTAGACTGTTGAGTTGGTAGCCCCCTGTCCCACAAGCCTGTTAGCTTGACCCCTCATATTACTAGACTGTTTGAGTTGGTAGCCCTATAATCTTCCCCTGTCCCACAAGCCTGGTTAGCTTGACCCCTCAGCATTATCTAGACTGTTGAGTTGGTAGCCCTATACCTATCCCTTGCTGTCCCACAAGCTCTGGTTAGCTTGACAGCATTATCTAGACTGTTGAGTTGGTAGCCCTATCTCCCACAGACTGTTGAGTTGGTAGACTGTTGAGTTGGTAGCCCTATACCTATCCCTTACTGTCCCACAACTCTGGTTAGCTTGACCTCTCAGCATTATCTAGACTGTTGAGTTGGTAGCCCTATACCATATCTCTCCCTTGCTGTCCCACAAGCCTGGTTAGCTTGACCCTCAGCATTATCTAGACTGTTGAGTTGGTAGCCCTATACCCTATCCCTTACTGTCCCACAAGCCTGGTTAGCTTGACCCCTCAGCATTATCTAGACTGTTGAGTTGGTAGCCCTATACCACAATCTTCTCCCTTGCTGTTGTCCCACAAGCCTGGTTAGCTTGACCCCTCAGCATTATCTAGACTGTTGAGTTGGTAGCCCTATACCTATCCCTTACTGTCCCACAACCTGGTTAGCTTGACCCTCTCAGCATTATCTAGACTGTTGAGTTGGTAGCCCTTATACCTATCCCTTACTGTCCACACAGCCTGGTTAGCTTGACTCCCTCAGCATTATCTAGACTGTTGAGTTGGTAGCCCTATACCTATCTATCCCTTGCTGTCCCACAAGCCTGGTTAGCTTGACCCTCAGCATTATCTAGACTGTTGAGTTGGTAGCCCTATACCTATATCCCTTACTGTCCCACAACCTGGTTAGCTTGACCCTCACATTATCAGACTGTTGAGTGGTAGCCCTTACTTACCTTACTGTCCCCACAAGCCTGTAGCTTGACCCCTCAGCATTATCTAGACTGTTGAGTTGGTAGCCCTACTTATCCCTTATCCCTTACTGTCTCCCACAAGCCTTGGTGGTAGCTTGACTCCCTCAGCATTATCTAGACTGTTGAGTTGGTAGCCCTATACCTATCCCTTACTGTCCCACAAGCCTGGTTAGCTTGACCCCTCAGCATTATCTAGACTGTTGAGTTGGTAGCCCTATACCTATCCCTTACTGTCCCACAAGCCTGGTTAGCTTGACCCCTCAGCATTATCTAGACTGTTGAGTTGGTAGCCCTATACCTATCCCTTACTGTCCCACAAGCCTGGTTAGCTTGACTCCCTCAGCATTATCTAGACTGTTGAGTTGGTAGCCCTATACCTATCCCTTACTGTCCCACAACCTGGTTAGCTTGACCCCTCAGCATTATCTAGACTGTTGAGTTGGTAGCCCTATACCTTATCCCTTACTGTCCCACAAGCCTGGTTAGCTTGACCCCTCAGCATTATCTAGACTGTTGAGTTGGTAGCCCTATATTTATCCCTTACTGTCCCACAAGCCTGGTTAGCTTGACTCCCTCAGCATTATCTAGACTGTTGAGTTGGTAGCCCTATACCTATCCCTTACTGTCCCACAAGCCTGGTTAGTTAGCTTGACCCCTCAGCATTATCTAGACTGTTGAGTTGGTAGCCCTATACCTATCCCTTACTGTCCCACAAGCCTGGTTAGCTTGATCCCTCAGCATTATCTAGACTGTTGAGTTGGTAGCCCTACATTTATCCCTTGCTGTCCCACAAGCCTGGTTAGCTTGACCCCTCAGCATTATCTAGACTGTTGAGTTGGTAGACCCTATATATCTATCCCTTACTGTCCCACAAGCCTGGTTAGCTTGACCCCTCAGCATTATCTAGACTGTTGAGTTGGTAGCCCTATATTTATCCCTTGCTGTCCCACAAGCCTGGTTAGCTTGACTCCCTCAGCATTATCTAGACTGTTGAGTTGGTAGCCCTATATTTATCCCTTACTTCCCCACAAGCCTGGTTAGCTTGACTCCCTCAGCATTATCTAGACTGTTGAGTTGGTAGCCCTATACCTATCCCTTACTTCCCCACAAGCCTGGTTAGCTTGACCCCCTCAGCATTATCTAGACTGTTGAGTTGGTAGCCCAATACCTTATCCCTTACTGTCCCACAACTCTGGTTAGCTTGACCCCCTCAGCATTATCTAGGACTGTTGAGTTGGTAGCCCTATACCTATCCCTTACTGTCCTCACAAGCCTGGTTAGCTTGACATAAATTGAAACTATTGAGTTGAGTTGGTTATGATATATAAGTAAAACCCATCAGATCAGCATTAATGTATCTTTGTTGGACAATTCTCATATCCTGGTGTACTGAAACAACATTCTGAACTAGCCCTGTATTTATATCGTCTCAGTCAAGCCTTGTAGAGAGGATTTCCATCGAAAACATAAAACATTAATGACATCAGGGATACTTTTAATCAACAACACAGAAGCTTCAGAAGTTTGAAACAAAGCACCAATATTGAATAGCACATGATTTATTGATCTGAAATGCTAATTTCAAACCAGATACAGCTGACAGACTCCAGGTCAGAATATCCGTGTCAGGACATCCGCTAACACATTGTTTCATTAAAATCAATATGCAACAATTGATATGGAAAAATGAAAGTGTTTAAAGCAATTCCTTGTTTTAATAGCTAGAAATCTGAATTGTCCAAACATTTGTGCTCGGTCAAACCCTAGATACATGTACATTACCTAGGGTTAGACTGAGCACAAATGTCTTGAAATTTTAATGCTCATTCATCTGAATTATTTATTCTCATAATATATATTTGCCACACAATAGATTTTGTTTGTAAAATTCTGAAATCACTTTACAAAAGAGATTTGTTTTCCAATTTTGCAATTGAATCTTTTAAGTTACAGATAAAGTGCTCATGTGCAGTATAGATATACCTTTTAGTCACATGTGTATCAGAAAACAATATTCTGGGTAGAAGCTGGTACATATTTTGTTACATATTTAGTAGAGCGATACATCATTACTGAGACTACAGCAGTGTGACACATGTTCCATATGGCTAGGAGATATTCTGTGTTATTAGACTGTGAATAATTCATGCGTACATTGACATATCCTGGTATTATATAACTGTCTGAAGGTGATACTGTGATATCATACAAGCTCAGAATATACAATGGAAGTCTGGCTTTATGTGATACTTCTATTCCTTAAAACAATCATAGAAGAAATACACATATTCAGACATACACCAGAAACAAAATATGTATATTTTCATTTCAAAGAGAATAAAAGGTCCAATGGGCCTGAATCTATCAATTGCTATCTAATGACAATACAGACCCACAGCTTTTCTGTATTTGAGATCTGCACCTCATGAGGGTCAAGGTCATTTATTTGAAAATGTTTTACTTTGTCAATAATCATATTTCCATCAGTATTTCAGATATCGAAAAGTCCTTTAGAGATGTTAGCCTATTTGATGCTTGTGACATTGAATTAAGGACAAGTTCATTCATTCATTTTGAACATGCTATACTTGGGAAGCCCGTTACCTCAGAATGCTTCATGCCATTATCAGGTGTTTAGGCTTTTTCGTATAGTTGACTGCTTAAATGTCAACTTAATATACTAATTAAGTCAAACAGTGCCCAGATTTTAGTCTATTTGTCCCCACGGTGACTTCAAATAAAGGTTAAGGAAAGGCTTAGTCCTTAGATGCTACAGGCCAAGAATCAGGTTTTTTTCCCTTTTAGGGGGATGTAGTAGCCTAAATATAGCCTAATCGTGACCTTGAATGAAGGTCAAGGTTATTCATTTAAACAAGCTTAGTAGTAGTAAGTCCAGCATGCTTTAAATCCAATATCAGGTATCTATAATATTGGCCTCTTAGATATTGAGAAAAAATCCTTTGAAGATTTTAGCTTTTTGTGCCCTGTGACCTTGAATAAGCTACATGGTAATGTTTTCAACAAATGTGGTGTGTAAGGACTTCATCCCAATATGAAAAGAAGTAATTCAAAGATCAAGCCTAATTAAACACATTCATTTGAACATCTTTACAACCAAATATCTTGGCATAAATCCCCTTTTAAAACTCAATACATCATTTTGCTTCAGGTTTCATTTCCCTTTTATGAATAAACCCATGATATTTAGAGTTACTTTTTTTTAGAATTACTTGGATTAAGTCTTCTGTGATTTTGTTTAGTTTGATTTTTTGAATGTTTTATTAACAGCCAGTACCATTTAAGAATGTACAAAGAATGTGGTGGAGGAAAGTCTGGGCACCTGGAGAAAAACCATCAGCCTATGATAAGTACCTGGCAACTATCCCACATGGGATTTGAACTTGTGACCAAGAGGTGGAGGGCTTCTGGCAACATTGTAACCATCCAGAAGCCTCTGAATAAGTTTGAAGACCTAAAGCTATTAAAGGAAGGCTTTTTTTCGAAGAGGGATGGGGGGAGGGAGGGGGGGGGGGGGTTTGGATTCTTCAAACCTAGCTAACACCTTATTTAAAATACAGATATTTATAAGACCTCCTTCATAGAGGCCTGACAACATCCTATTAGGGGTTACAGATGACCAGAGGATCTGACAACATCCCATTAGGGGTTACAGATGCATAGACAAACACTATATTAGGGGTTACAGGCCCAGGATCTGACAACAGGCCCATTTAGGGGTTATAGATGAGGATCTGTCCTTTAGTTATAGATGACCATAGAGGATCTGACAACATCCCATTAGGGGTTACAGATGACCTTAGAGGATCTGACAACATCCCATTAGGGGTTACAGATGACCTTAGAGGATCTGACAACATCCCATTAGGGGTTACAGATGACCTTAGAGGATCTGACAACATCCCATTAGGGGTTACAGATGACCTTAGAGAATCTGACAACATCCCATTAGGGGTTACAGATGACCCTAGAGGATCTGACAACATCCCATTAGGGGTTACAGATGACCTTAGAGGATCTGACAACATCCCATTAGGGGTTACAGATGACCTTAGAGGATCTGACAACATCCCATTAGGGGTTACAGATGACCTTAGAGGATCTGACAACATCCCATTAGGGGTTACAGATGACCTTAGAGGATCTGACAACATCCCATTAGGGGTTACAGATGACCTTAGAGGATCTGACAACATCCCATTAGGGGTTACAGATGACCCTAGAGGATCTGATAACATCCCATTAGGGGTTACAGATGACCTTAGAGGATCTGACAACATCCCATTAGGGGTTACAGATGACCTTAGAGGATCTGACAACATCCCATTAGGGGTTACAGATGACCTTAGAGGATCTGACAACATCCCATTAGGAGTTATAGATGACCTTAGAGAATCTGACAACATCCCATTAGGGGTTACAGATGACCTTAGAGGATCTGACAACAACCAATTAGGGGTTACAGATGACCTTAGAGGATCTGACAACATCACATTAGGAGTTATAGATGACCTTAGAGAATCTGACAACATCCCATTAGGGGTTACAGATGACCTTAGAGGATCTGACAACAACCAATTAGGGGTTACAGATGACCTTAGAGGATCTGACAACATCCCATTAGGGGTTACAGATGACCCTAGAGGATCTGATAACATCCCATTAGGGGTTATAGATGACCTTAGAGGATCTGACAACATCCCATTAGGGGTTACAGATGACCTTAGAGGATCTGACAACATCCCATTAGGGGTTACAGATGACCTAGAGATCTGCCCCTTAGAGGATCTGATAACATCCCATTAGGGGTTACAGATGACCTTAGATGATCTGACAACATCCCATTAGGGGTTACAGATGACCTTAGATGATCTGACAACATCCCATTAGGGGTTAAAGATGACCTAGAGGATCAGACAACATCCCATTAGGGGTTACAGATGACCTTAGAGGATCAGACAACATCCCATTAGGGGTTACAGATGACCTTAGAGGATCTGATAACATCCCATTAGGGGTTACAGATGACCTTAGAGGATCTGATAACATCCCATTAGAGGTTACAGATGACCTTAGAGGATCAGACAACATCCCATTAGGGGTTACAGATGACCTTAGAGGATCTGACAACATCCCATTAGGGGTTACAGATTAGTTAAGATCTGACCTTAGAGGATCTGACAACATCCCATTATGGGTTACAGATGACCCTAGAGGATCTGATAACATCCCATTAGGGGTTACAGATGACCCTTAGAGGATCTGATAACATCCCATTAGGGATTACAGATGACCTTAGAGGATCTGACAACATCCCATTAGGGATTACAGATGATCTTAGAGAATCTGATAACATCCCATTAGGGATTACAGATGATCTTAGAGAATCTGACAACATCCCATTATGGGTTACAGATGACCTTAGAGGATCTGACAACATCCCATTAGGGGTTACAGATGACCTTAGAGGATCTGACAACATCCCATTAGGGGTAACAGATGACCTTAGAGGATCTGACAACATCCCATTAGGGGTTACAAATGACCTTAGAGAATCTGACAACATCCCATTAGGGGTTACAAATGACCTTAGAAGATCTGACAACAACCAATTAAGGGTTACAGATGACTTTAGAGGATCTGACAACATCCCATTAGGGGTTACAGATGACCTTAGAGGATCTGACAACATCCCATTAGGGGTTACAGATGACCTTAGAGGATCTGACAACATCCCATTAGGGATTACAGATGATCTTAGAGGATCTGACAACATCCCATTAGGGATTACAGATGATCTTAGAGGATCTGACAACATCCCATTAGGGGTTACAGATGACCCTAGTGGATCTGATAACATCCCATTTGGGGTTACAGATGACCTAAGAAGAACTGATAGCATCCCATTAGGGGTTACAAATGACCTTAGAGAATCTGACAACATCCCATTAGGGGTGACAGATGACCTTAGAGGATCTGACAACATCCCATTAGGGGTGACAGATGACCTTAGAGGATCTGACAACAACCAATTAGGGGTTACAGATGACCTTAGAGGATCTGACAACAACCAATTAGGGGTTACAGATGACCTTAGAGGATCTGACAACATCCCATTAGGGGTTATAGATGACCATAGAGGATCTGACAACATCCCATTAGGGGTTACAGATGACCTTAGAGGATCTGACAACATCCCATTAGGAGTTACAGATGACCTTATAGGATCAGACAACATCCCATTAGGGGTAACAGATGACCCTAGTGGATCTGATAACATCCCATTAGGGGTTACAGATGATCTTAGAGAATCTGTCAAGATCCCATTAGGGGTAACAGATGACCCTAGTGGATCAGACAACATCACATTAGGGGTTACAGATGACCTTAGAGGATCTGACAACATCCCATTAGGGGTTACAGATGACCTGAGAGGATCTGACAACATCCCTTTAGGGGTTACAGATGACCTTAGAGGATCTGACAATATCCCATTAGGGGTTACAACTGACCTTAGTGGATCTGACAACATTCCATTAGGGGTTACAGATGACCTTAGAGGATCTGACAACATCCCATTAGGGGTTACAGATGACCTTAGTGGATCTGACAACATCCCATTAGGGGTTACAGATGACCTTAGAGGATCTGACAACATCCCATTAGGGGTTACAGATGACCTTAGAGGATCTGACAACATCCCATTAGGGGTTACAGATGACCTTAGAGGATCTGACAACATCCCATTAGGGGTTACAGATGACCTTAGAGGATCTGACAACATCCCATTAGGGGTTACAGATGACCTTAGAGGATCTGACAACATCCCATTAGGGGTTACAGATGACCTTAGAGGATCTGACAACATCCCATTAGGGTTACAGATGACCTTAGAGGATCTGACAACATCCCATTAGGGGTTACAGATGACCTTAGAGGATCTGACAACATCCCATTAGGGGTTACAGATGACCTTAGAGGATCTGACAACATCCCATTAGGGGTTACAGATGACCTTAGAGGATCTGACAACATCCCATTAGGGGTTACAGATGACCTTAGAGGATCTGACAACATCCCATTAGGGGTTACAGATGACCTTAGAGGATCTGACAACATCCCATTAGGGGTTACAAATGACCATAGAGAATCTGACAACATCCCATTAGGGGTTACAGATGACCTTAGAGGATCTGACAACATCCCATTAGGGGTTACAGATGACCTTAGAGGATCTGACAACATCCCATTAGGGGTTACAGATGACCTTAGAGGATCTGACAACATCCCATTAGGGGTTACAGATGACCTTAGAGGATCTGACAACATCCCATTAGGGGTTACAGATGACCTTAGAGGATCTGACAACATCCCATTAGGGGTTACAGATGACCTTAGAGGATCTGACAACATCCCATTAAAGATTACAGATGACTTTAGAGGATCTGACAACATCCAATTAGGGGTTACAGATGACCTTAGAGGATCTGACAACATCCCATTAGGGGTTACAGATGAACTTAGTGGATCTGACAACATCCCATTAAGGGTTACAGATGATCTTAGAGGATCTGACAACATCCCATTAGGGGTTACAGATGATCTTAGAGGATCTGACAACATCCCATTAGGGGTTACAGATGATCTTAGAGGATCTGACAACATCCCATTAGGGGTTACAGATGACCTTAGTGGATCTGACAACATCCCATTAAGGGTTATAGATGACCTTAGAGGATCTGACAACATCCCATTAGTGGTTACAGATGACCTTAGAGGATCTGACAACATCCCATTAGTGGTTACAGATGACCTTAGAGGATCTGACAACATCCCATTAGTGGTTACAGATTACCTTAGAGGATCTGACAACATCCCATTAGGGGTTACAGATGACCTTACAGGTATAAATACAGTCTATTCACTTATATTTTATAATTGTTTTAAAGGGTTTAGTTTGTTATTTATAAATAGTCAATTATATTTTGCACTATATTTGTACTGAACTAGCTGACTTTTTTAGTGACATGGTGCATAATGCAACTGATCAATTTATTTTAAACATATTTGATCAATCAACTAACTTACAATTATAACATGAATAAATGAAGTAATCAAATGATATATGA